>NC_034591.1:80532954-80547593 GCF_900095145.1 Mus pahari
AGAGAGAGAGAGAGAGAGAGAGAGAGAGAGAGAGAGAGAGAGAGAGAGAGAGAGAGAGAGATTGTAGATAATTGTGTGAATCTAAAACTATACCCAACAAGGTAAACTCATAACTCATATTTGGTATATCCGACTCCATATTTTAGACATGATTACATAACTTCTGGTATAGTATAATGCTTATAACATGACATATTCCCTATTGATTTGCTTCTGGCATGAATGGCCTACAGAATGCTAGGATATGAAATATGTATGTATTTTCTTTCCCTAACTCTTATTCCATATATTCTTTCCCTAATTTATTGTTCCTTCATAGTAGTTTTCATCGCTTGGTCACAGACTTGCTTACATTTTGGGGATGTTAAGATTGCATGGTGAACATCCAAATCATCTTCAAACCTGTCTAGAATCTCTTGGAACTGCTTATGTACTTATGGCTATTTTATAAAAAATTTGTACATAAGCACATTCCAAGGGAAAGCGTTATAAGCTCAATATTTATCCAAGACATGTTTTGATTAATGTCTACTTTTCTGTTTATCCTTCAGTGATTTTTTCCTTTCAGGTTTTGTTATATCTAAGATATTGAAAATCTGCAGTTATAGGCATTTAGTGAAAATGATGGGTATATAAGATCATGTGTGGATGGGTATTAGAAAAATAGTCACTTGGCTTGTGTGAAGGCATTCTTTCTTATGTCATTCCTTCTGCTGTCTCCCTAGGATGTCAGAGGAGATAATGAAAACTCTAAGACTAACAGTGGTCAGATCCATAACTGTATGGGAGTTTGCTTGGGTTCAATAGCAGCTAATATTAAATGCAATGTTCTCAAATATTTACTCACAGTAATATGCTCCATTTAGTCTGCACTGTGAATTTTGGCTCCTACTTAATAATGGTTCTCTGCCCTTTAGCAAATAAAACAGCAGGGACACCACAGTGCTCAAAACAACGGACTGGCTAATGTGTAAAATTCTTTTTTCTTTGGTATGCTCCTTTAAGTGTATGGCTTCTGGAATACTTGACAGATTTACACATTTTTTTTCTGCTGCATGAAATAACACAGTTTAGTTGTTGCTCTTCTCTGTAAATTATGTAAACTATGTTGTATGACCATGCCTTTTTAAATCATGTTTTATTTAGTCATTTAGAATTGTACAGAGCTGTGCTATTGTTTCCTGGATTCAAAATTTCAATACATTTTTACTAAGGCAATATTTACAATTAAAATTTGTTAGTGATTTTGTTTATTTTACTCATTTTTATTTTGTGAACAGAGAGAATGATATAACATAAAGTTCACGCCTAGATTTTAAGAACAAACGTGGGTTAGCTTTGTTGTCGGCCCAATGAAGTAATCATCATGATACAAATAAGAGACCCGGTAGTGTGAAGCTAGAAAGCAAGCATGCAGAGGTGATGCTGCTGCGAAGTGAGTCCCCTTGACTGGTGGATATGAGGGTAAAGATTGCTTTCCAGTAATCCTCTTACCTTATCACTCTCCTTCCTCCTTACTTCCCTCCCTGCCTCTCAACCTCTCCCCAGTCCCCCTCTCTCCACACCCCTACTGTGTGTGTGTGTGTGTGTGTGTGTGCAGAAGTTTGACTCCAATCTACTTGCCTTGGCTGTGGTCTTCACCTTTGTCCTGGAAATGAAACATGAAACATACCAAAGTGCATTGCTGTTTGTGCCTGAGTGGTGAAGCAAGACAGCATATACATTATAGATGTAGCCAACAGTTAATGTCCAGGAGTAACTCTCAATGGGAAGCTACCTACCTTCCCTATTTGGAGATGGTTTGTAACTGCACCAAGTTAAATGATAAATCCCACAAGGCAGTTTGGAGGAATCTTTGAGGAACCTTTTTCTCTTATATTTTTTCCCAAAATTACATTTTTAGGTTTTTATTTCTTTAAAGTTCTTTAAATTTGTCTACATGTAGTATTTTCTACACAGCTGATCACTGCTACTTTAAAAGCTAATGATTCATCATTTGTTGGAACATTGTATACTAAGCAGACAAAACTTTGCAATTAGATGGTGGATTACTGTGGTCTAATTATCATATTTTGTTCAATTAATTGTTTCCTTTCAAGTATTCTGTTAGTGAATGATGGCTTTACTCTCATTTGGTTCTTATTGTTCTTTAAATTTGGCATTACATATTTTTTTTAATTTCATAATCTTGTAGATGATTTACCCTATTTTTGTTTTCCAAAAGTATAATTATTGTGAGGATATTAAATTTGAATGGCAAAGTCATTATTAGTTAAGACTTAAGAATATGCTCATAAAAGTTGTTCCATAAAAAGCTATGTGGCAGGTTAATTTTTCCATGAAACAATATTTGATAGACACAATACAAAATTATGGATATAATTTTTAAATTAACATAAAATGAAGTATAGCTTCAATTTATTAATATTCTAAACAAATCAGAAGAATTAATTGAGAAATACAGAAATCAAACAAACCTACAGTTCCCCTTTCTTATGTTTGCGAATGTAGTCAATTTTGTGCTGAGCCAAGGACTTGAGTCCTTTTGAATCTCACTGGTATACTGTTCTTATAAAGAAATTTATTCTACTTGCAATAAGTTTCATAGAGTTCTCCACCTTAGATCCCTAGGCTAATCATTTAGATCCCAGGAGTTTAAAGTAAAACAACAGCCAAGAAGGAAGTGCGGGAGTGTTCCAATAAACAGATGCTTTACTGAAGTAGGTGTCATTTAAAATATATTGCTGTAAATGTGATTTCTCAGTAGTGTTAAAGTTGAAAGTATAAATGGGTGCCCAAACATATTGAGGCTGATGTTCCTGCAGTGGAACTTTCACTTGAGAGGTGAGAACTGTACACTGAGCTTATTCTAATCTCCACAATGCCAAACATGTACTGTTTTAGCAGTAGCTAAGATAAAGTGAACCTGCCTACTGGCCACTCTGCCTTGGCTCTCTTCTACTTAATTGTACATATGCTTTCCTGTCACATGGAGAGACATATTCTCCAACATCTATATGAATTTCCCTTAGCTTTTCACCTCTGTTAAATGGTTGGAACATATTTTTTATAGTATCATATCTTTCTCAGTTCCATTGCTTTCTATAAAAAAATGTTTGAGCTCATTAATATTTTAAGTCTCTGGGTTTACTTAAGTGTAACCATAACCAAATGATTCCATAGACATTCTTATAAACATTACCTCTCACACCATTAACAGTGTCTGAAAGACACGGAAATTCATTTAGTCAAGGATCTGGAATCAGTCTGTGACATGTTATGAACAAAGACTTGGAAGCTATTTTATGAAATCTAATGCATATCCACATAGTGTAATCTCCACGTGTTTGGCATTGTGGAGATTAGAATAAGCTCAGTGCACAGTTCTCACCTCTCAAGTGAAAGATCCACTGCAGGAACATCAGCCACAATATGTTTGGGAACCCATCTACACTTTTAACCTTAACACCACTGAGGTATTCAGGCTAGAAGCATCCAAATTACTCTGCAAATTTAAAGATCAAATGAAGACCAGCAAAACCATGACACAAGGTGTTGTTACAAGGTAATCTTAGAGTGTAAGGATTTTTCTAAAAAATGCTTTTATTGTATTACATTCTGATATGTTAATGGAGAATTAATATAAAGACTTGAATCACTGGATACAGTAAAAACATTTATATGACACCTGAGGATAGTTGCTGTAGCTAGGGAGTTTGCATAACAGGTTGTTTGACCTAATGCAAAAGTATTTCTGATAAATATAACTTTAGAATAAATTACTTGAAGTTATGATAGTCCACAAATAATATAGAAAATATATAAAAGGCTTAGGGCAAGTATTCAACCATGGATTTAGGTGAGACTGGAGCTCCTTTGTCCCCACATTGAGAGTTTGATCTATTACGAATAAACCATATAGCTTGCAAAGCCCACATCATTATACTGATAGCCTGTTCAGAGAAGGGTCAGAAACCACGATTGTACTTTATTTGTCTCTGTTTGAAGAGTAAAATTGAAATAAGAAAGGGAAAATAAAAGTATAAAGCCTGCATATTTCCTGTCATTACCTCAAAGAAAATTGTCACCGTCTTGAGGGAAAACCAGGAGACACCATGTGGTGATTTTCAGTTCTGTAAATCACCAGACACACAAATGTCTAAGACAGATCTCAGGATTGGACTCAGTGTTTGAAATCCCAGGGTTGCTGACAGTTCTTGCAATTGGAACTTGCCACAGTGGGAGAGGAAACCTGCAGGTTTTGTTAAAGAACTAGCCCATGCTCACAGTGGGCAATCCTTTCCTGTTCAAGTTACTGCTGCCACAGTTACAGTTTTCTTTGGTCAAGTTTCCATCTGCTGTATAATATTATTTGCCCTAAATACTTTGGTTTGGTACCCATGTAGGGGAAAAAAAATCATCATAAGTCACTGTAAATAAATGATATTAAATTGATCTCTATTGGTATGAAAAAACAACAAATAAACAAAGAAAAACAAACAAACAAACAAAAAACCACAATCAGAAACCTTATAATACCTTAAAATCTTGCAATATTTTAGCAGATTGTCTGAGCAGAGCCAGTGTTAGGAAAATAAACAAAATTGGTTTATATAAATAAAAGTTAACACTGAAATGTCTGTAGTCGATAAAAGCTAAGGTATTTGCTTAGGTAATTTTGGTTTAAGGGTAGATTTTCCTTTTCTTTTCTTTTTTAATGTGTTTTTTTCTTTTTTCTTTTTTGTTTTTTAATAAAACAATTCAAATCCGTTTGGTGACTTAGTTTCCTGAGAGAATAGTATTTTTTTTTTAAGATTCTATTAGATATTTTCTTTATTTGTATTTCAAATGTTAACCCCTTCTGAAAACCCACTAACCACTCCCACCTCTCCCTGCTCACCAACTCCACTCCTGCTTCCCTGTCCTGGCATTCTCCTACAGTGTGGCATCCATCCTTCACAAGACCATCGGCTTCTCCTCCCATTGATTTCCAACAAGGCCATCTTCTGCTACATATGGAGCCATGAGTCCCTCCATGTGTGCTCTTCAGTTTATTCCCTGGGAGCTCCGGAGGAACTGGTTGGTTCATATTGTTGTTCCTCCTATGGGGCTTCAAACCCCTTAAGCTCCTTCAGTCTTTTCTCTAGCTTCAGGAGCTAGAGGATAGGTTTTTCTAAATTGAGTCAGTATTCTGGTAGAACGAAATTAAAGAATAGTAGATGTAACAGGATTGAAACAAAAGAATGCCTGACAATGTACATGTAAAGTGAAATCAAAAGATAAAATTAGAGAAAAATACAAGCTCATAAAAAGTTGCCAAAAGGAATAAAAGATAGATTTTAAATATATTAAAAAATTATTATTTTATAGCAAAAGTATACTATTGAACATCTTAGAATTTGGGAGCCTGTGTGTGTAGATTTTATGTGCTGTGTGAAGTATAGTATAAGACATATTAGTGTAATATACATTTATAGTGTGTCTACTTATACCTGTGTATTTACATGTACATGCATATATCCATTTGTATTTAAAGACCAGACATAGATGTCAGTTTTCTTTCCCTGACTACTCCACTTTCCACACATAATTCTGAACTAATCTAATCTTTTAAAATTTATATTAATATTAGATTGATAATTATTAAATAATGGAATTACTGTATATGTGTTTAATAATAGTAGAGAGGTGATAGAAAAGGGAAGAAAAAAACTCCATAAAAATAACTCTTTGTCTGGTAGAGCAGACAAGCCCTACCTGATGACCAGCAATGAGGACAAGACAATTAATTTGCCCTTTCATGTGACACTGAGGAGCACAGATCACTAATATCCAAAACAGTCCAGGGATCCACAAATAGCATTTAATCTTGTGATACAATCGGGTGCACTTTATGGAAATTCTACCTCACAACAAAATAGGGGCTAGAGATGCATCGCAGAGCTTACAAATGTGCTCTGTTCTTGCAGAGGACCCTGATTTAGTTTCCAAAACACATATGTATCAACTGAAAGCCACCTATAATTCCAGATCCAGGGGATCCAAGGACTCGACCTCCAGAGAAACAGACACTCACGTGTACACTTCTACAGGCATATTTACATAATTACAAATAATAAATCTTTGTTTAAAATGTAGATAAACCTGTTCATCTTCCAAAAGCATTAATGTCCTTAAATTCAAAGTAAAGAAAAGTAAGGGGAATATTACAAATATAAAGGAGGGTCTCTAGACATGTGAGCAAATGTAATGAATATTCATGTACTTCATCTTTTCTTGAATATGGCAAAGAGGGCTAGGGATATAATTTCAAAGGATGGATGTGGGTACTAGCTTGAGTAGAAATGATGTGTGCTGATTATACTAATTGAAGATGATCAGAGAGACCTGTGAGTCAGAGGAAACAGTGCAGATGAAAGCTGAAGCACTTATTCTTTAGGGGGAAAAGGTCTGATGCCTGCAATTTACTACAAAACACTTAAAATATGCATACAGACACAAATGCACACACAAGGGAAAAAGACAGATGAAGACATGGTCAAAAGTGCACACTGTCAAGTTTATAAACAAGTTATATTCAGCTTCAATGTTAAAAAAAAAAGGTATGTCTATGAGCTTTATTTCTGATTACTTAAAATAAAAAATAACAGCATAAAAATGTTTGAGATGCTTCAATAAAATGGCTTGGTGGTCATACAGATGAGAAACATTTATGATGCCACATTAAATGTGTAAAACGGTGTAATTTAGCTCATGCAGAAAAAAACATGTGTTTAAATATGTAACTGGCTTTCCAGGATCAAATTATGCTTCCAACTTGTATTTTCCCAAGATTAGTCCTGAGTTTGGGGGTTAGTTTATTTTTCAGTTAGTTAACTGAATTGAACCCAGCTATTCACTGAAGAAGTTTTACACCACAAATATCTCTGCCGCCCTCTTGGCGATTTTTAACAATGTGTTTAAATTAGGTTGAATATACTAAAATATAAGTGGGTGTATTTTTCCCTCAGTAATATAACCTTTTCCCTCTGAAGCCTTAATCCAAATTGAACCCTTTCTCCCATAATGCCTTTGGATCATGGTGTTTTATCACAACAAAAGAGAAGGAACTAATACTTTCTTTTTCTTCTGTACAATCTGTTACTAAAATAAGTCTGACGTAAAATTTCCCAGGTCAAGTTTAGAGAACTCTGTGGCCTGTTCATTTCTGTGGCAGGTTTCCCTTGCTCGGCTCTCAGGTCTGAAATACTTCGATACTCTCCACATCTCTCTCCCACATCTCTCTCGTAATGTTTGGCTCTCATTCCAGTTGACCTTGGAATGCGATGTGCAGCTGAGAGCACCCTTTCGTCTTGGAAAATTACCACACGCAGCATTTCCTGTGTAAAGACTATACCCTTTCACCCCCAAAGTACCACATGGGGCACCATGCACACACCTTTCCCTCTGTCCTCTATGCTTTTGTCCCTGCTGCTTGTAAAGGAAGTTGCCACCTTTCTCACCTGACTTTGTAACCTGCTTAACTTCAAAGATGAGCTCCAGGCATTGTGGCCATTTTTCCAGTAGCACTGTTTGTCTCACTGAACTGTTACTTTATTTCTCTGAACATCTCCTTTGTAGATTTTTTTACTTTTCTACACAGCTTAGTTTGAACGGTAACCACATTATATATGGACCAGAGTTAAAGCTCATGATATTGTAGGTATATGTGGATGGCAGAACTACATTATGTTGATTGCAAAGGTTGTAAGTCTGTTCCCTCTGCCCTCCCCCCTGCTTTTCTTATGCAGCTATTACTACCACTAGGTCCCTCGGACTCTTTTCTTCTATCCTCTCTCTCTGCCTAAAGGCATATGCATTGGCCAGATTGGTAGGCTATCTTTGAGCTGCTTTGAAGGCAGCCAGCAGAGCACAGTGGTAAACAAAGAGTCTACTCTTACCCTCCACAGTTAAAGTCCAGGCCTGAGCAAGTTAAAGGAAAGCAAACACCAATAGCTACTTGGTTATTGGGGGGCTCCCCCGTGGTGCCAGCAACCTGCTTCCTGGCCTCTGTCTGGATTTTCTCCCTCTCTTCTGTGGTGAAGGGAACCTGCAAAAGTTGTTGACAATGAAGGTCACTAGTGATAAAGGGTCAGTAGTGTGCTAAGGTTGGTTCCCTTGGGCAAGGGCAGGACAACAGATGCCAGCTCAGGAGGCCGACCCCATCAGATTTATGTCCTTCCAGCTGGTCCTCCTCAACCCATACTTGATAGGGCTGTGGCAGCCGCCGTTCCCACCTGAGGGGTTGAATAAGATGGGGGTTGAGAGATAACATCCTCCTCCATTCCTGTTTGGAGGACTGGATAGAGGGATGGTGCAGAAAGAGATGGATGATCTGATATATTTTCCTTTGTATCCTTGGGCTTTTTTTGTAGCCAAGGCAAGAACTTCTGCCTGTTGTCTGGTGGGGAAGGGGGAGGATTAAACCAAGAGGGCAAGCCCTCTAGGAGGTCTTGCAGAACCACCACGTAAGGTATTTGGTACAGGTGGCCAAATTTAGGTTTGAAAACGACTTTCTCAATCCCTTGGACCAATCTCAGGTCAAAGGATCCTTCTGGAGGTCAGCTGGTTTTGCCTGTGGGCCATTATGACCTGTAGAATGTGCTCAGTTTAATCTTTATCAATGACTGAGAGATCCCCCCCCCCCCAGTTTTAACATCCTTAAAATGACTAAGAACCAATTCTAGTGGAGTTCATCTGGCCCTTGTTATATGTCCATCAGAAATATAAAATATAAAAATATAAAAACTCAAATTTGACCTTTCCTCTCCACTAACCAGAAATGAGAAACAACCAGAAAATAGCACTCATACACAAAAATGGAGCTCCTCTCTTCCTCTCTGTAAGATAATACACAAACCCCACAAACCTAATCTTTCCTCTCTATCAGGCAGTAAAGAAAAACAACCAGTAGGTGGCAAACACACACACAAGAAAAGAACCAAATTTGTGGGCACCTTTAGGCTCTCTAAGCTCAAGCAGGACTCCAAATGGAAGCTCAGGATGTCTCCTGGCGCCTCATGGCCACAGCTCCCAGATTTGTCTTCCTAACTCCTCCTGGCCACGAATACAGATTCAAGGCCTTTTCCAGAACAGAATTACAAAAGTGGCACCACTAAGAATTTGTGAACAGACACCAGGCAGAAACAAGAAGCAACCTGAAGGTGGTGCTCGCACAGAAGACAGATGTAACACCACTCAGAGTTCGTGAACGAAGAACAACACAGCAGGTAGTGCTGCTCAGACGCTCAAAACCAAAGTTATCACATGACTGACTCGGACTCAGAAGGATTACGCAGACACTTGAGCCCCCACGCCACTGCCATGGACTAACGAGACAGATTTAGTGTGTGGACAGACAGGAAGCTCTCAACAAACAAATTTAGCCTATGGACAGACGGGAAACAGGAGGTTTATCACAGCACTGCAAGCACACATATAGACAAACCTAGATTAGATTTGCCCACATTGAAACCCTTGAGATCCATAGTCCTGAAAGCCATGGGGAACTTCTAGGTCAATGCACCAAAATGTAGTACCAAGGAAGTGTCCATGAACCCCAAAGGACCACTCGGGAGCAGATCAGATTCATGCAATCACATCAGGGTCTTTATTTGAGCTAGCTTAGGCTCATTCCACCTATAGATTTTGGAAGAGCCCTGAACACTCATTGGGGCAAGGTTTTATAGAAAATGGCAAGTGATGGATGAGTCTTTCTAGCCTCGCAAGCATCTAATTGGTGTGCTACTGTGGCCGTTAGCATAATTGCCTGGTGCTGGGAGCCAAACCAAAGCTTAACTTCTGATTTCTTCTTAATTGGTGCTTGTAAGATGGGGCAAGCTTGGAGGTTCAGATTTGTTGGGGGAAGTAACCTGGAGACTAGTGCTAGACGCAGAGGAGTAGCTTAGAAACTAATGCTAGGTTCCGGCCTGTTAGTTAACCTTGGGTCAGGTTCTCTAAAATGAAGTCTGAACTTAAAAGATTTGGTCTGTCAGAACGCATTTCCTTATTTTGTTCTGTTTTAATGTTTTATTCAAAGTTCTCTAAAAACAGTGTATATACCTTCTTAATTTATTGATTTTAAAGATTTTACTTTCATTTTCATTGCATACATCTATGTGTTTTATGTGAATGTAGTACATGTGGAATTCAGAAGAGGGTATCACATCACAGAAGCTAGAGATACAGGTACTCCCAGGAGTGTGCTAGGAACCAAAAGCTTGTCCTCCTCAGGAGCAGCACATGCTCTGAACAACTGATCCTCTCTCCAGCCACCCTTTCTATGCTAACAGGTATTTTCAATCCCCAAAAGTGTTAATTGTGGTTCTAAAGTTATAACAGTGATTTTTTTTCTCATTTACATGAAAAGCCTCCCAGCAAATCAATTTATAGGTATGAGATTTTTTTTTTTTCTGTACAGTTTAAGAAAGGAAAGAGTTCACAAGGACAGCCATACAACCAAGCAAAAGCATGAGGTGTCTGGCAACATTGTGTCCACATTCGAGGCCTCCAAATAAATGCTTGTGTTCAGTTCCTCAGCTCCTCTTTACTCAATTTTTACTCTTCCTGGTTACTTGATCCCTGGGATAATGCCAGCCACATTCAGAATAGGTCTCCCACTCCTCCATTAAGCCTCCCAGGGAACATCCCTCCAAATATACGCAGATGTGTGTCTACTAGGTGACTCCAAACTAGCTGAGGTTAATGATGCAGATGAACATCACAGTAGTGAAACAACTCACTTTTATTTTTGAGCTGAGTCCTGTTGCTTTTCCCCCTGAAACCCTCGCATGCACACCTCTACTCTACTCATTGTCTCCTTTTAATTGTTACACACATATGTGTGTATGCACATACAAATATTCTGAATATATTTATCCTCCTAAATATGGGAATATAACCTGTTAATTCCATATAATGTTACTTGTACATATGTTTTCGCTTTTGCCCAATTATGTTTGGATATCCAATTACTGTGTTCTTCCTTGGGAAAGAAGTGTTTCTTTTGGTCTCAGCTTTGCTTAGTTGTTCCCAATACTTTGAAATCTTGTAAATATTCCCCATGCACTTCTAATTGCTTGAGGTTTTATTCCCTTGAGAAGTTTCCTTGATGAGGGGTGAGTATTACACTTATATGTGAGCATCAGGATAAATATTTAGAATGTATGTCAGGATTATGCTTGTGTGGTAAAGTGGTTGTTGAGTTTTTCCTCCAAGATCCATGACTTCACTAGGACAAGGTAGCTCGCTAGCCTCCTAGTACTAGGCATGGTTTCCCTCTGGTTGAGAGGACCTTAACCCCAATTAAATTGAATTTTATGTATTGTAATTGTTTCATTTCCATTACTATAATCTCTTAGCAATTCCAGAATATCTCCTTATAATATTCCATGTGCTGTTTATTTTGTTTTCTTGTCTTAGTACAGTAACTAAGGCTTCAGAAACAATGTTAAATATATTGATGAGCAGAATAACTATGGCATAATTATAAATCTTTATGAAAAAAACATTGGACTTCACACAGCTACTATAATCAGGCATAGGATATTTGTTTATTTTTAAAAATTGAAGTGTTCCTAGATTGAAGAAATACTTCATTTTTGGTTTTTGGGTTTTTTTGTTTGTTTGTTTTTGAGACAGGGTTTCTCTGTGTAACCCTGGCTGTCCTGGAACTCACTCTGTAGACCAGGCTAGTCTCGAACTCAGAAATCCACCTGCCTTTTCCTCCCAAGTGCTGAGATTAAGGATGTGCACCACCACTGCAGGGCTTGCTGTTTCTTATGTTTCTTATGTTGAGATATTAACTATCTTAAAATTCTGTTTCTACATCTATTAACATAGTCATGTGCTTTTCCTGCATTTTTTGAAATGTAAAATAATTAATTGATTTTCAAGTTTCACAAGTGTCCCATTCATGAGAAGAGTTGGAATTAGTTGTACTGTGTGATTCTTTGTGTGTTATTGGATTAGACTCGTTAACATGTTTGGAAATGTTCTAATCACATGAATATGTCAATTTCCTTTTATGCTCTTGAAAAACCTAAATTTATCCATTCCTTTTGTAAATGTAGACTTTATATTTTTGATCTTAGAGTAAATACAGAATTTATAAAAGTTTAGAATATGATCCCTCTAATTTTAACTTCATTAGTAGATTGTAGAAGACTAGCATAACTCCATTCACAATGTTTGATAGAACCCACTAATGAAACTGTTTTTTATTTACTTTTTTTTCTTTTCTTTCTTTCTTTTTTTTTCTTTTGGTTTTTCAAGGCAGGGTTTCTCTGTATAGTCCTGGCTGCCCTGGAACTCACTTTGTAGACCAGGCTGGCCTCGAACTCAGAAATTTGCCTGCCTCTGCCTCCCAAGTGCTGGGATTAAAGGCATGCGCCACCACACGCTGGCTCTTTTATTTATATTATTAACTAATTATATTTTTTTTACCATTGTAGACAATCAGATTATGTATTTCTTCTTAAGTGTTTTGATAGATTGTGCTTTCCAAGGATTAGTCTATTTTATCTTGGTATTTAAATATTTGAACCTAGACTTTGAAGTTAATCAATTACACTGTATTAACTTTAATAAGACATGTAGTGATTCCTCATTTTTTGCTCATATCAATCATTAGCATAAGTTTTCTTATTCTGTCCTAATTGGCTTGACCAAATTTCAAAGATTATTCATTTATTTATTCACCTATTTATTTGCATCCCAAATGTTGCTTCTCACAGAATTCTTCCCCTACCTCCCCTCCCTTCCACTTTTGAGAGGACAGCACTCCCATACCAACTGTTTTAAGAGTCAATTTGGATTTTAACGTTTCTCTATTTATTTTCTGTTTTTAATATCATCATCTGATATAACTACATTCTTTTCCTAATGTACTAAAATTTGAACCAGAATTGAATTTATTTTTTCCTTTTAATTATATGAATTCAGTGCTACATCTTTCTTTTTAAGTAGTGTTTCAACTAGTGCTATAAATTTCAAGTTTCTTTTTTATCTAGTAAGTTTTCATTCTTCTATGATTTGTCTTTTGATCTAAGTGTAAATTTAGAAATATGATGTTTAGTGCTCATAATGATAGGATTTTCCATATTTCCCCTCTACTTGTTTCTAACTTAATTCTATATTTCTGAGACCATAGAATGCCAAATTTATATTCCTCAAAATGAAATAAATGAACAACTCAGCTCAATCAGAAACTAATCAGGGTGGTGTACATATTTGTAAATAACAGTGACATTTCAAGTAACAATGTACTTGTAACTGGGTTTTATTTCAGGTCATATTAAGACACTTGTTTTTTATGAGATTAACAAGCTTTTGTAAACTCTTGTTAAAATTCCAAAATGTAGAAATGATGCCTTTATGTTTAATCATTTCTGGGGGCTTTCAAAAAAGGGTAATGATTTAATGTGTGCTGATTTATTCCTAAGATCAGCACTAGACAAAAAAGCCCTGCCATATTTTACAGCTAAATATGAGAAATAAATATAATATTCCAGTATTTCTCTACATTGCCTCCAAGGCTTTTGGGCCTGTTTTAGGTACTAACCCTGGAGTTTGAGGTGGATCAGTTTGAGTTCTGTCTCTCAATTCTTATGCTCCTCTGTTTCTCACTTCAGGCTCACGAGGTCCACAGATTCTTACTTATATCTCAATAGTATTTATGTGAGTTCAGATTTTCCAAACAAATGAACTAACTGCAAATGCACAATTTTCTAATAAGATAAACACAAAAAAATTCTCTCCAGCATATTTTCATCATGGGTTACAGTTCAACCTTTACATATTCACATTATTATAGAGTACTACATTTGAGTGCTGAAATCGTTGGTATTTTTAATTCATATTGCATAGTACATGATAAAGACATACACCTCTCACTTGTTCTTCTGCCTGTTTAAATTCTGATCTTTACAACAAGCTATAATGAGAAAATACCTAAATTATTTGGATTTTCCTCCAGAATAGGACGATAATTTTCTGAATCATACCTGAAATTTGAAGGTTCTGTGTAAGACCTAAAGCCTATATCGAATGTCTGTGGAAGAAAGTACTTTTACAATGTTCCATGATCATGTTGGAATGTGTATATTAAAATCTGTACTTAGTATACAGTGAAATCTTTTAAAGACTTGATATATAATCTACAAATAACCTTAAAAATGGATTCTCATCATCAATCTTGAGATGTGTTAGAGAGAGTTGATTTGTGTTGGCGAAATTCTAAGTGAGCACGCTCTTGCAAACACCTGAGTGCTGTTTAGCATAATTGGGTTACAGCTCCTGCTGATTGTGTTTTTCCCCTGCTGTATCTAATTTCTTTTTTCCCAATATTTTATTGTTTGGTTTGAGTTTTGATGGTGTATGGAAATTAAAGGACTCTAATTTTTTAAGAGCCCTGAAGGGAAGAACTGTTTTGTGTTAGTAAGTCTTGTGAACACCTGTGCACTGTTGAGCTTAATTGGGTTACAGCTGGTGCTGAGAGAGTCAACTGAATGAGGTTTGTACGTTGACTAGAAACTTGACATTGGATGCCATTGATTTGTTTTCTTTTTTCTTTTCTCTCTCTCTCTCTCTCTCTCTCTCTC
>NC_034591.1:80547670-80610571 GCF_900095145.1 Mus pahari
CTCTCTCTCTCTCTCTCCTTTTGCAAGAGTCTTGGAAATGGAAGACTTTAACACAAAATCAATCACATCCTTATGAGCTTGGAAATTCGTGGCAATTAACTTATAAACTTTGAGCTTCTATTATGTTTGTAGGTGGTTTCCTAAAATTAGATGATCTTAAACTCAGAAGCTATCCAGCCTACTTTTCCCCTCGGTAAATCAGGGATATTTTATGTTGAAGTTACATTTTGATAGACTAGTTATAGGACATGACTAATTATGCATTATAACTGAACGTGTAGTAAGTCAGCATACATCAAGAAAGAAAAATTAATGAAAAGAATCAGTGAATCTGATTTATTCTGATTACCATTATTGGAACATGTACCACAGTGTCATCCATGACAACAAAACATTTCAAAAAACCTGCTAAAAAATAAGTTTCAAATTTTTAAAAAATAATTAGAAGTGACTCTTTTTTTTTTTTTTTTTAATAAACTGAGCTAAGGCCATTGAGTGCTAAAAGGAACATAGTTCAGTGATTACAATACAGATATAAAATTCATTTTGGAACTACTAAATGGTGTTGAGAGAACACTTAATACATCCAAGGTTAAAATAACTCATTAGGCCAAACTTACAAATAACCAATATTACTTTGTACATCAGGGAAGTTTATAGTTTTAATAGGACTTGATGTTTCTGTAGATTTATTCTCCATGACAGAGAACAGAATGAGAAACACCAGCAGAAATTAATGAAGTATAAAAGAATAACTGAAGTATTCAATCAGTAAAGTCATAAACCAAAAAGTATCTAGATTTATTACGGTTCTACTTTAAATCTATAATTTAAAAATAAGAAAACGAGTTTGTTATTCCCTAATTTCTTCACTTAGAATTTGAGCTATGATGAGTGGCTTACTTTTCTGCAATCCTCTGTGATAACTTAAGCAGTCTGTATATTACAAGACAAAGTAAATGTCCTTAAATTCAACAAAGCAATTTAAAAGTGATAAAAGAATAATTGGAATTTAGCCCTAATGATTTCTCACAATAGTCTTGATTATGGTGGAGCTAATAATTTCTCATTTTATATGAAGAAGATATACAAGAAAATATGGTCCTGCCCATTGGTGCGATCATTCCGTTAAGCTTTATTTGCAAGGGTATTGAACAAAGCCTCTCGGTGAGGTCTGGCTGTGGGGACCATTTCCTGTCCTGGCCAGTTATTCTCTGAGATATTTCCCAGAAATTATAAAAATGCAAAGTAAAGCACTTAATATGACAACTCTACTCCCTACAATATAACTTGTCAACTATTTTTAAGAGTGTCATCATGATTTACAAAGCTAAAGTGACAGGATGAACTACACACAAAAGGTCAGACACCCTAATTAGTTATCAAATTTTTCTTATAGAAAATTTACGAAAACACCTGACACTGTAGATGAAAATCATGTGCTTTGTGTATGACAGAAGTTTTACTGTACAGGCCATGAATAGAAGTTAATGTCTTTGAGGAATGACAAATAAGTAGAAAATAAAGGAGGGAGATGGATGGGTTTCTCTTCTTTCAAAGAAACATATTTGATTCCAAGGGCGGCAAGTCTCAGTCTGAAACCCAATCTTGGTAAAAGTTGGTTGATCTACGTGCATCTTTACAAATCCTCCCTGTCTAAATATAATGAAGAGTAATTTAATTAAACAAGTTTGTTTTTTGGTTACTCTATTTATTTACATTTCAAATGTTATCCCCCTTCCCAGTTTCTCCTCTGCAACCCCCCTATCCAATGCCCCTCACCCTTGCTTCTATGAGGGTGGTCCCCACTCACCCACCCACTCCCACTGCCCTACTCTGGCATTTCCCTAAACTGGGACATTGAGCCTTCACAGGATCAAGGGCACCTCCTCCCATTGATGCAGAACAAGGCCATCTTCTGCTACATATGCTACTGGAGCATATGTGTACTACTTGAATGGTGATTTAGTTCCTGAGAGCTCTGGGAGGTCTGGTTGGTTGATATTGTTGTTCTTCCTATGGGGTTGCAAATCTCTTCAGCTCCTGTGGTCTTTTCTCTAACTTCTCCACTTGGGACCCCATGCTCAGTCCAATGATTGGCTGGGAGCATCCACCTCTGTTATTTGTCAGACTCTGGCAGAGCATTTCAGGAGACAGCTATATCATGCCAGCAAACACTTCTTGGAATCCCCAATAGTGTCTGGGTTTGGTGTCTGTATATGGGATGTATTCCCAGGTGGGGCAGTCTCTGGATGGCCTTGTCTTCAATCTCTTCTCTGTACTTTATCTCCATATTTGCTCCTGTGAGTGTTTTGTTCCCCCTTCTAAGAAGGACCGAAGGACTTTGATCTTCATTCTTCTTGAGCTTCATGTGGTCTGTGAATTTTATCTTGAGCATTCCAAGCTTTTGGGCTAATATCCACTTATCAGTGGGGGCATGCCATGTGTGTTCCTTTATGATTGGGTTACCTCACTGAGGATGATATTTTCTAGTTCAATTCATTTGCCTATGAATTTCATGCATTCATCAATTTCAATAGTTGAGTAGAATTCCATTGTATAAATGTACCACATTTTCTGTATCCATTCCTCTGTTGAAGGGCATCTGAGTTCTTTCAAGTTTCTGGCTATTATAAATAAGGCTACTATGAATATAGTGGAACATGTGTCCTTATTATATGTTGGAACATCTTCTGAGTAGGAAGCTATACCCAGGAGTGGTATAGCTGGATCCTCAGGTAAAACTATGTCCAGTTTTCTAAGGAACCACCAGACTGATTTCCAGAATGGTTGTACCAGCTTGCAATGGAGACATATTCTTCTTTCTCCACATCCTGGTTAGCATCTGCTATCACCTGAGTTTTTGAACTTAGCCATTCTGACTGGTGTGTGGTGGAATCTTGGGGTTGTTTTGATTTGCATTTCCCTGATGACAAAGGATGTTGAACATTTCTTTAGGTGTTTCTCACCCGTTCAATAGTCCTCAGTTGAAAATTCTTTGTTTAGCTCTGCACCCCATCTTTTTTAATGATTGATTCTCTGGAGACTCACTTCTTGAGTTCTTTGTATGTATTGGATATTAGCCCTCTATCAGAAGTAGGATTGGTAACGATCTTTTCCCAATATTTTGGTTGCTGTTTTGTCCTATTGACCATGTCCTTTGCCTTACAGAAGTTTTGTAATTTTATGAGGTCCCATATTTCAATTCTTGATCTTAGGCCATAAACCATTGGTCTTCTGTTCAAGAATTTTCCCCTGTGCCCATCTGTTTAAGGCTCTTCCTCACATTCTCTTCTACGAGTTTCAGTGTATCTGGTTATATGTAGAGGCCCTTGATCCACTTGGACTTGAGTTTCGTACAAGGAAATAAGAATGGTTATATTTTCATTCTTTTATATGCTCACCATCAGTTCAAACAGCACCATTTGTTGAAAATGCTATATTTTTTCCCACTGGATGGTTTTAGCTCCTTTGTCAAAGATCAAGTGACCATACAAGTGTGGCTTCATTTCTGAGTCTTCAATTCTATTCCATTATTCTTCCTGCCAGTCTATGTACCAATACCACACAGTTTTTAATCTCTATTGCTCTGTAATACAGATTGAGATGAGGGATGGTGATTCCCCAGAATTTATTTTATTGTTAATAATAGTTTTTGCTATCCTGGATTTTAACTTACTCCAATTGAATTTTCAAATTATTCTTTCTAACTGTAGGAAGAATTTAGTTGTGGAATTTTGATGGGGATTGCATTGAATCTGTACATTGCTTTCAGTTAGATGGCCATTTTTACTATATTAATCCTGTGAATATATGAGCATGGAAGATCTTTCCATCTTCTGAGATCTTCTTTGATTTCTTTTTTCAGAGACTCTAAGTTCTTGTCATACATATCTATCATTGGCTTGGTTAGCGTCACACCAAGGTATTTTATATAATTTGTGACTATTGTGAAGGGTGTCTTTTCACTTATTTCTTTATCAGCCTGTTTATCCTTTGAGTAGAGAAATGCCACTAATTAAATTTGAATTAATTTTACATCTACCCACTTTGCAGAAGTCGTTTACCAGGTTTACAAGTTCTCTGGTGGAATTTTGGGGTCACTTGTTGTTGTTTTGTTTTGTTTTCCTAGACAGGGTTTCTCTATATAGCTCTGGCTGTCCTATAACTCACTCTGTAGACCAGGTTGGCCTCGAACTCAGAAATCTGCCTGCCTCTGCCTCCCAAGTGCTGGGATTGAAGGTGTGTGCCACCAGGCCCAGCTTTCACCTCCTTTTGTTTTCTAATTGCACTGGCTAGGACTTTGAGTCCTATTTACTTGGTAGAGAGAGAAGATGCAGTCTTGTCCAGTCCCTGATTTAGTGGGATTGCTTCAAGTTTCTCTTCATTTAATTTGATGATGACTACTGGTTTGCTGTAGATTGCTTTACTATGTTTAGTTATGGGCCTTGAATTCCTAATCTTTCCAAGACTTTTACCATGAAGGTGTATTCAATTTTGTCAAATTCTTTCTCAGAATCTAATGAGATGATCTCATGAGTTTTTTTTTTTTCCTTTGAGCTTGTTTATGTAGTGGATTAGGTTGATGGATTTCTGTATTTTGAACCATCCCTGCATGCCTGGAATGACGCCTACTTGGTCATTGTCTTAATCAGGGTTTCTATTCCTGCACAAACATCATAACCAAGAAGCAAGTTGGGGAGGAAAGGGTTTATTCAGCTTACGATCCTGAATAAACATTGCTGTTCATCACTGAAAGAAGTCAAGACTGGAACTCAAGCAGGTTAGGGAGCAGGAGCTAATGCAGAGGCCATGGAGGGATGTTCTTTACTGGCTTGCTTCCCCTGGATTGCTCAGTCTGCTCTCTTATAGAACCCAAGAGTACCAGCCCAGAGATGGCACCACCCACAAAGGGACCTCTTCCCTTGATCACTAATTGAGAAAATGCTTTATAGCTGGATCTCATGGAGGCATTTCCCCAACTGGAGCTCCTTTCTCTGTGATAAATCCAGCTGTGTCAAGTTGACACAAAACTAGCCAGTACAGTCATGATGGATGATTGTTTTGATGTGTTCTTGGATTCAGTCTGCAAGAATTTTATTGAATATTTTTGCATTGATACTCATAAGGAAATCTGGTCTGAAGTTCTCTTTCTTTGTTGTGTGTTTGTGTAGTTTTCATATCAGTGTAACTGTGCCTTCAGAGAACAAATTGGGTAGTGTTCCTTTAGTTTATATTTTGTGGAATAATTTGGAGAGTATTGGTATTAGGTCTTCTTGGAAGGTCTGACTGAATTCTGCACTAAAATGATCTGATCCTGAGTTGTTTTTTTGTTTTTGGTTTGTTTGTTTTTTTTTTTTTTTTGACTGGTAGACTTTTAATGTATGCTGCTATTTCTTTCAGGGTTATGGAACTGATCCTAATTTAACTTTGGCACCTGGTATCTGTCTAGAAAATTGTCCATTTCATCCAGATTTTCCAATGTTGTTGAGTATAGGCTTTTTTAGTTGGATCTGGTGTTTTTTTTTTATTTTGTTCCCCAAATTCAGGTTTAGGATCTAAAATGATTCACCATTGATACTGAGAAAGTTTATTAAAAATAAACATGAGGTATTTACAAAGTTAGACATTTATAAACACACAGTCCATGGAAAATAATGGGTTGTGTGTATATTAATGAGGTGGTTTGTTGTTTTCTGTTAATTTGAAATATTTGTGAAAGCCATTTTGATGGAAAACCTTCCATTTATTTACAGAATGAAGAAAGTCTTATTCAAACATGTAATAGAAACACTGTTGCTGTGTGTTGAGTGCTCAAATGATCTTGAAAGGAAATGTGAGCTGACTTTGTTGAACTTGGCAGACGATCAGTTAAGTGTCTATGAGACCTATTGTGAGAGTGGCATTTTATTGTGTGTTTAGTTGAAATTTCTTTTAGACAACTTATTATGCAAAAACACATCATACCTCAAAGCAGATAAGTTTGTTCTGTACCCAAATATAAATAACTATGGCATAGGAACTCACATTCAAATTAGCTAACTACCATGTTCCAGTATACTCACAGTTTGCTGAAGTATTATAGCAATGGAACAACATCATAAAATATGTTAGTGGAAATATTTAATAGGGCAGAAAATCAAAGTAAGAAATCACAACTATAGACCTTATAAGCTATGTGACTGCCATTTTAGTCTTTCGTCAGTGAACATTTAATTCAGAATTTAATTTAAGGTTACCAAAAGTATTATCTTACACAGAGGAGGGCAATCAATATTTTTCAAGAAGTTTAAAGAGGTCTGAGGATTATTTGTCTTCCAAACTGCCTATAATCATGGACATTCTGGTGGGTCAACTGGTCTTGAGAAAGTGCATTGTGTGGTTCTTTACAGGAGTCTCCTTCACAATCAGAATATGCCTACACTCTCAGGAATATGCCTACACTCTCAGGAATATGCCTACACTCTCAGAAATATGCCTACACTCTCAGAAATATGCCTACACTCTCAGGAATCTTGTCAATTGAGAAGACCATTAGGCTTTGTGAGGTGTTATCCATCTCTAAATAACAATAATGCAACCAGTTATCTTCTGTTGTCATAATTGACCTTACCTAGACATATGTTATGTGCCCTGAAGACAAAGTCACAAAAAATAAACGATCATTTATATGATTCTGGCAGCTTGCTTGATAACATAGGCTCTTATCTTGAATACTCCTAGGGAAACAGAAATAATTAAGATATTTTCTTTTGACATGTTCTCATTACAGTCAATCCCTCATAAATCAGATTCTAGACACTGTAGGAAGACAAAACTGTGCTAAATAAGCAGGTGCGGAGACAAGATAAAGCAGGATGAGAAAGCATTTACCTTTCCCAGACTCATGAGCCTGTAAAGCTCTTGCTCTGCTGACTGAAGCCTCCCTCACATTCCACATTTGGACCTTAGCAGGGCTTTATCATATCTCACCTGTGCACCTGGTTAGGAAATCCATGCACTCCACATGTCTGATTTCATGTTTACACACTTTCTTCTATTACAATTAGATACAGAAGGACTAGATCAGTCACCTACCAATTTATTTAGCACTTTAGTTATGTCCTGTCATTCCATAAGATATCATGTCTAGTCTGATTGCAGAATCATGCAGGTGCTGATCGAATACTGTTTTTTCTCTTTTCTTTCATTCTTTTTTTTATTCATTTTTCTTTTTCTTCATTGGCATTGGTTTTCTTTTTTATCATCATTATGAGACATGTTGGGTTAAATTTTAGTTTCTGCAGAAATTATATAGTATTTTCATTGCATTCTAGATAGTTATGTCCTGTAGATGGGAGAGGAAACCTAGAAAAAAATGAGATATAAAGACAAGAAGATTTCTCGAAGGTTTTATGATTGGGTCTTTATGCTTTATATATTTTGAGCAGGAAAATTTTTAAATAATATAAATGGTAAATATTTTATATTTAAGCTATGATGATAATCTAGAAAAAAGTAAAGGTTATATATTTAAAAGATAATTAGAATTAAATGAGACAGAATGATGAGTAGAAAGAGAGCTAAGTTCTCCCCACTAAAATCTTTCATTTATGGTTAATAACCACTCAAAATTTGAGTCATCAAACAGGGGGGTATTCATATAAAGAATTAGTATTCACTAGCAAGAAAACTCATAGAGGAGATGAAAGGATCTTCTTCATATCACATAGTATAACCAGTAATGCCACACCCACTCCAGTAGTGACTGCATGATAGTTATAGGCCCAAAAGCTTGGACGCAGTCATGAGGCAAAAAGTTCACAGAAATTTAGTCTCCTGGAACCATAACATCCTGTAAAACTAATGCTCCAAATCTGTCCTTGCTTTAGTCTGTGAAGAGATCTGTGTGTTTTCCTTCAATATTGTTTTATTATAAGTGCCTCTAAGGATTGATTTTGACATCTAGCTAAGTTAGGTTAGCCTCTACCAGTGTTCCAATATCCTAGGAAATTGTTGAGCCAACCTTGGGCTTTGATCTTTGTAACAATGTTACTCATTCAGATGAAAATGCCTCAGTGTTGATGGACAGTGAAAGAAATCAGGCATTACAATTTACTAGAACAGAGCTAGTAATCTCAGTGTTATCTTCATAGTATACTTAGAACAATAGCAGAGTCACTCATACACAGGAATTTACAATGACCCAGGAAGAAGGAAGGTTGTGGTCTATGAAGGAACTACAGTAAATACTTAGAACAATAGATAGCTGAGTCACTCCAATACACAGGAATTTACAATGGCCTAGGGGGAAGGTGGACTATATAATAGACTAGAATTGGAACTATGGCAAGGGCATGAAGCCCTCCCAGGCCTCTAAGCATAAGCTGACCTTAGGTGGGGGCTGCTTTTGATCCCAGTTGTTAACATTGATTTTTATCCCAGTTGGTTCCTGTTAACTTTTATGTATGCATTCCTCTGTTCTGTGTAAAAGTCACTTATAAGTCGGATGCTTGCTTTAAGAAATTACATTCACATACAACACTCCCTTGTGTTCACATCAGTTTGTCCCTTTCACCGACTCCTTGCCCACCTGAACTGGGACCCTGATTCTCCTGAGGGTTGAGGTGACTGACTGAGTCCAGTCTGCAGCACAGTAATATGGCTTTAAGCCAATGATATTTAAAAGTCTAAATGCAAATTTGTGAGTTTTTCACATGGTATCCTTCATCAAGCTAAATTTCTACCAAAGAAACTTCTGAAGTAAATCCAACTTAGAGGCAGATAATAATTATTTGTGTATCAGAAATAAGATGTATATCACTCTTACAATTGATTCTAAGAAGTAGGCATAAGCGAATACTAAAAATTAACAACCAACATTCAGCTGTGAAAAATAACATTGGATAGTTCAGAAGAGACAGAAGATATTCTCATGTGATGAGGTTATACAGGCTCCCAAAGTGGATCAATATGAATGACCTAAATGTTTTTGTAAGAACATAATATGGGCAAATCCAAAATAAGATCATTTTTCTTGATTCCCTAACAGATTTAAAGCTAGCTTTCTTGTTCAGTGATATTATTTTAACTTCAAATGTGTAAAAACAGACATTTATCCGATTCGTGGGGCAAGGTATTGTGACATTAAGCCATTCCAAGAAGCAAGAGGACATTTTTCCAGTGTTATATACACAGACCCAATGGGTTTCAAATGTCTTTTGTCTGTCTTGCAAAGCTCACACGGCTCCTGTAAGTACTGAGTGGTTCTGTGGGTTCTGAGGGTTGCATCCTTGAGCATTGCATTTGTGTTAGCTTCTTGTTCTCTATATTTATGTCCTAACTTTCTCTGACCTGCTAAATCAGTTAAGACTTACTCCTTGTCTTCAAAACCTAACAAAATGAAACATCACTTAACTGTTGATTATTATTCAGTTCTAAGTTCTTTTTTTTTCCCATTATATTTGGTATTAATGGAGTGCAAAGATAATCATGTGCCCATCTTCCCACTTACCTCACTGCAAAGCTGTATAATTTTGGTGTAAATCTTTGCTCTCAATAAAACAACAATATCATATTTTTAAAATTAGTCTTTAGTGTCTTCTCTCAGTGCCTATCCTGTTATATTATAATGGATATTTCCATAATTTCTCTATTTGTGAACACATAGAGATCAAACTCACATAGAATGGTTCTGGAATCTATGGTTCACATGCTTTGTCCTCTATGACTATGATTAATGTGATTGGACCAAAACACTGAGTCTCTCTTACATCATGAGTGGAAAATTGTTGCAATTTTTTGTGAACTCAGACTTGTAATTGCTGTCATTTACTAACTAGGTGATTTGTTTTACAAACTTAGAAACAGATTTCTTACATATCAAAATATTTTATTATCTTTCCTTTTCCTGTCTAAATAAATTTCTCTTTCAGCTTTCCTGGTATCATCTTATCTGTCATGAAGTTGAGCTCATTAATTTTCATAGTTAGCCTTTCTTAAGTAGCAATACCTAGTTACATAATGCAGTATGACACAATATTTTCTAAAATATGCATATATACATTTTATATACAGGAGAGATCTATGAGGTGAGATTACTATATAGAAGGAAGAGAAATTTCCAAATGAGAGAATTTTAAGAATCTGTGTGAATTAACACATTTAGTATGTGAGGTAGGTGGGTCTTCCTTACTCTGGCATTCCTTCTGCTTCACAGCCCATTTGATTTTTCACAGTCAGTTTAACTCATCTTCTAGTCTGTTAATTATTATTCAGCTGGGCACTCTATTATTATTAATAGTTATCTTGAGAAGCATCAATATTTTGGCTGCTTGCTAAACACTGTTACCTCTTTAGTCATCACCATCATGATGAATGAATAAGCAAATCATAAATATACTCTTAAACTCTCTTTACAGTTTTCATATTGACAGCAGTATTAGCAGAATGTGTCATTAAAGGATATTTTATTAAAATTATTTTAAATATTGCTAACCATACACTATTCACTCTTTCCTTCTAAATGACTAAATGACATCCAATTTCTGCCTATAATAGCATCATCATTGTGCATCATTCTGTACAAAACATTTTGCTTTTTGTTATGTTATAATCCAGGATTTTACCTCTATTGACCTATACAAATAGAATTTAAGGCACAACCAAAGTAAATAACCTGTTCCAAGTTCTGAAAATTTTTATTCATATTGTTTTTAGCTACAGAATTATTAATGAAAAACAGTATTTGTTTGAATAGTCTCACAACATGACACATTAAAGATGTCTTTTATTTTAGACTCACATTTCGTACCTAATGTTGTAAAGCAGACATTTCTCACAGTAAGTGCTATTTATTGATGCTTAAAGGTTCAATGAATTATTCAGCCCCTTTCCCCTTCCTGCTTGGCTGAACACCTATTGAGTTTTCAGAGAAGTTTCATATCAATAAATATGTTCTTGCTTTGCAGCTCCAATTTCATGCTTGGCCTTTCCCAAGCAACATACAAGAAAAATAAATAACCAAGAGGAATTAAAATAAGTATACACATTGCTTTATTTAATCGGATGCCCAGATTATTAAAGCTCTTAGTGTTTTTAAATTAAGACGTGAAGACAAGTCTATGGAAACCATTTGAATGAAATGTATCTGGCAAAACCCTGGTCGTGTTAAGTTATAGTCTGTGAAGAATGGCATATGTTCCTAGGCAGGTCTTACACAGGGCTGAATTGATTCTTGACAGCTAAGTTTTTAGAAGATCAAGGATCTAGCAACACTTTTTATCTTATGATGTCACATGAAGAGGTTTACAATAAAAGAAAAAAAGTTCTAATTTAGTTGGACTGAGCAGATAATTGTAATAAAATATAGTGTCAAGTAAAAAAAAAATTGGCAGACTCAATGTCTATGCTTTGTGTAAAAAAAAAAGAATCTACCCCTCCTCATTAAGCCAATATCAGACACTGCTCATAAATCTGGAATTTTCTCAAGATACTGAAAATTATATGATTTTGTTTTTCAGTATAAAACATAGGAAAGTTTTACGATTTATTTTTACATGCATGTATGTCTGCGAATCTTGTGCATGTTTGTTCCTGAAAGTGTCAGAAGTAACTATCTTATCCCCTGATACTAGAGGTTTAGACAGTTCTTATGCACTTTGTGGGTGATAGGAATTGAACCCGGGTCCTCTGAAAGAACCACATGTGCGCCAAACTCCTATGCCATCTCTCCAACTTGAATATATACTTTAAAATTATAGAGAATACCTAGCCTTCCATCAAGTGTACTTGTCTAACTGGAGGAAAGTTTATCACATTTTAGTCAAGTACACTGGGAATTCATTGAGAATATCTAACTTCTAATCTCTTAGACAACCTTAATATTAAAAATTTTCCCAAAACTGTTTTTCCATCAATGCATCCATTGAATCAATTTTCAGTAAAGGAATCTACTTACATGGTAGATTAAAAATAGAAATTATACATCAATGAGCTGACACAGACAGCTATAATACCAATTATGAAAGCAGAATGCCATGCCATCATAGAATTTACTTTCTTAAGACTTCTCTTTTTTTAACTTATTTTATTAGATATTTTCTTCATTTACATTTCAAATGCTATCTGGAATATCCCCTATACCCTCCCCCCACCCTGCTCACCAGCCCATCCACTCCCACTTCTTGGCCCTGGCGTTCCCCTGTATGGGACATATAAAGTTTCCAAGACCAAGGGGCATCTCTTCCCAACGATGACTGACTAGGCCATCTTCTGCTATATATGCAGCTAGAGACAT
Organism: Mus pahari; assembly: GCF_900095145.1. Lineage (NCBI taxonomy): Eukaryota > Metazoa > Chordata > Mammalia > Rodentia > Muridae > Mus > Mus pahari. Next base: position 80,559,948 of record NC_034591.1, read on the forward strand.
GAGCTCTGGGGGTACTGGTTCGTTCATATTGTTGTTTCACCTATAGGGTTGCAGATACCTTCAGATCCTTGGGTAATTTCTCTAGCTCCTCCATTGGGGTCTCTGTGTTCTATCCTATAGATGACTATGTGCATCCACTTCTCTATTTGCCAGGCATTGGCATAGCCTCACAGAGATAGCTATATCAGTGTCCTTTCAGAAAGATCTTGCTGGCATATGCAATAGTGTCTGCGTTTGGTGGCTGATTATGGGATGGAACCCTGGTGGGGCAGTCTCTGGATGGTCCATCCTTTCGTCTTAGCTCCAAACTTTGTCTCTGCCACTTCTTTCATGGGTATTTTATTCCATATTTTAGGGAGGAATGAAGTATCCACGTGTTGGTCTTCCTTATTCTTGATTTCCTTGTGTTTTGGAGAGATCATATATTAATCATCAGGGAAATGCAAATCAAAACAACCCTGAGATTTCACCTCACACCAGTCAGAATTGCTTAAATCAAAAATTCAGGCAAAAGCAGATGCTGGAGAGGATGTGGAGAAAGAGGAACATTCCTTCATTGCTGGTGGGATTGCAAGTTTGCACAACCACTCTGGAAATTAGTCTGGCGGCTCCTCAGAAAACTGGACATAGTACTACCGGAAGATCCAGCAATACCTCTTCTAGGTATATACCCAGAAGATGTTCCAGCTGGTAATAAGGACACATGCTCCACTATGTTCATAGTTGACCTATTTACAATAGCCAGAAGCTGGAAAGAACCCAGATGTCCCTCAGCAGAGGAATGGACACAGAAAATGTGGTCCATTTATACAATGGAGTACTACTCAGCTATTAAAAACAATGAATTTATAAAATTATTATGCAAAAGGATGGATCTGGAGGATATCATTCTCAGTGAGGTAACCCAATCATAAAAGAACTCACTTGATATGCACTCACTGATAAGTGGATATTAGCCCAGAAACCTAGAATATCCAAGGCTTCTCTTTTAAAGAAAGTACACTTTCAGGATAGCATTTGGAATGTAAATAAAGAAAATAACAATAAAAAAAAAGACACTCACCAAAAAAAAAAAAAAAAAAAAATAGGACAGAGTTTGATGAGTGTCAGGGAGTGAGACTGAAGATATAAGCTATAGTGTAAAAATGTTCTGGGGAGCATGAGATGAGTCTATGCCCCTAGGGGCCACAGCTCTAGCAGCCTCATCGGCTAAGTTGTATCCCTTGTGTACAATGGATTCATGTTTCTGGTATGATGTGCAGTAGAAAATTCCAGTAGCTATGGGGAGATGGGAGGCATTTAACATGACCATAATTTGGATTGCATTACTTACTGATCCTCCTTTTGTCATAAGTAACCTATACTCCTTCCAGATAGCAGTGTGGGAATGGAGTATATGGAAAGTATACTTGGAGTCTGTGTAGATGTTGAGGGATCATCCCTGTGCCAGTTGAAAGGCACAGGTATGGGATATTAGTTTAGACTGTTATTTGTGGTATGAACAGGGAGGTCCTATGCCTCAACCACCTTTGAGTCTGACACTATAGCATAGCCAGATCTTCTGGCCCCTTCATATAAAAAGGAGCCCCCATCTATATACCAGGTATAGAGGGCATGACTTCCTGTATGAGTGAAGGTTAGGTAATAGTTCATATAAGGTTTCAGTGCAGGATGAGATAAGAAGTGGTTAGTATTTTTGTCCAGGATGAATATTGGAAATATTAAGAGATGGGCATGGTTGGAAAGTGAGTGTAGAGTCTTTTATAAGTGAGCCCTGAAGAGAAATAACCTTTCGGCAGAATCATGCTGGCATATGCAATAATGTGGTTTGGTGGCTGGTTATGGGATGGATCCTCGGCTGGGGTGGTCTCTGGATGGTCCATCCTTTGACTTGGCTCCAAACTTTGTCTCTGTAACTCCTTCCATGGGTATTTTGTTCCTATTCTAAGGAATAACTAACCAGTACCCCCAGAGCTCATGTCTCTAGCTGCATATGTAGCAGAAGATGGCCTAGTCGGCCATCATTGGGAAGAGAGGCCCCTAGGTCTTGCAACCTTTATATGGCCCAGTACAGGGGAATACCAGGGCCAAGAAGTGGGAGTGGGTGGGTAGGGGAGCAGGGTGGGGGGTATAGGGAACTTTCGGGATAGCATTTAAAATGTAAATAAAGAAAATATAAAAAAATAAATAAATAAAGTACTTACAAGTTTGCACCCTTGTCTGTTTCAAAGTGATCTAATGATATACTATTTTGGACTGAATCCATAGTAATTTTTTTAAAATCTGTAGTAAATTTACATATGTACCTCAATAGACAGACATCTTCATACAGAAATATATGACTTTTCATTCTCAGGATTCCCTCCCTTGGCTACAATATAATTTACTTTCTCACTCACCCCTACATCCTTATAGCTACTTCCAGCAGGAAGCAGTTTCTTCAAGATCCGTGTAAGGGGGTCTTCTCAGCTTCACTGTTGAGCTATCAATACCATTCATAATCAAATTTTCATAATTAAAGAAACTTGTCATTTGGTTTGATTCTCCTGGGAACTGACCCTGACATAAATTTTATTGGAAAATGGTGAGGAAATGCCAGTTTCCTTGGAAATTGGGAAACAGGGAGGAAGGAGGATGTGTTAATGTTCCATTACAGTTTTGGAGCTGTTGATATTCTAGAACTTTCCCTTCACATTTCCTGAAAAAGTCCTCCCAACAATACATGGAAACAATTGTATTTTTGATGGATAGTTGTAAATGTATATTGATTTATGAACAAAGTGATTTTTATACAATTTTACTGTGATTTGGCCTAACCCTGTTACTGTCAGTTACACAAGCTTTATCCATCTTATCATGGAAGACTAGACTGCACCTTGAACACCCTTTTTGTCTCAAAGAACATCTTGTCCTTTTGTTATAGTGTTTTGTTTTATCTAAGACTAAGGTATTCTATTCAGCTTTACACAATAATTTCTAGTGCTGTTGTCGAATTCATCAACTGACTGCTGTAAATTTTTTTTCATATTTACATGTATTTTAAAACTAAAAATTTAAAATAATTTTTGTAAGAACTCACAGATATTTAAATATTTTCTCTTGTTGATTTTGCTGCTGGACATATTGGCTCTCATGGACAGTCTCCCTATAGCAGCAGCCTTAGCCTGCCTAATGCTGTGGTCCTTTAATAAATTTTATCATGTTGTGAAGACCCCAAGCACAAAATTATTTTGTTGCTACTTAATAACTATACTTTTGCTACAGTTATAAATAATAATGCTAATATCTGATATGCAGGATAGCTGATATGTGATTTCAAAAGGGCCATGACACATAGGTTGAGAACCACTGCTGTCGAGGAGTATATACTTTCTGTATTCTTTGTATTTATGATCATCAGCTATATAACACATACATAAAATCAAAAACACATACATATAGGTACTGTATATCAAAATGGTAAGATGGTGCAGCCTTTCAAGTGGATGTTATTTATTCTTCCTGGTGTTTTGAGTTATTGGTTTATCAGTAGATTTTATGGCTTTCAGAGAAGTTAACAAACCAAGTCTAATCCATTATTTTTTTTTTTTTTTTTTTTTTTTTTTAGAAAACGGCTAACAGTTTCTATCCTCTGATCAGAGCTGGCTCTTCTAATCACAGCTTAAAGATTCTCTTTGTCATTTTTTTTTTTTATTTATTATGTGGGAGAACAAGTTTTATTCATTCACATCATACTTCAGTCTAACTCAGACACATGAAACTCCTGTCCTTTGTCTTCTTCTGGATTTGTAATATCTACCCAAAAAATCTTTTAGAAAAGTGAATTTAGTAAAGCTTTTTTGCCCCAAACTTAAGAAAAGCAATGCCATCTTTGTAACTAAGTCTCCATTAGGACTAAATGGTTTATTGATGTAAACATTTATTTGAATGAATTCAATTACCATAAATTGTATACTTTTATTGTTCGATTTAACCACCTTAGTGATTTTAAACTTGCTTTACATAAGTTCTACTGTTCTACTTACTTGCACTAATTACAGGACGATAATGAGACTGAATTGTTACTGACATTTCTGTGACAAGTTTGAACTCCTTTTCTGCATTGAAATATTTCTATACTATTTATTATTTTCTTTTGCTCTATATTTATTTTACATGTACATTAGTGAGCTTGAGTCTGCATGTGAACCACATACATGAGAACATCATGGAGTCATAAGAAGACATCCGAACTCTTGAAACTAGTGTTATGGGAAGTTGTGAGCTAAAAGGTGGATGCTGGGAACTGAACCTGCAAGAATGATTAGTGTTCATAAACACTAAGGCATCTCCCCAGGATTTCCATCTCCTCTTTTCTTCTTCTCTACAAATTTTACTAGAAAGACATTAAAATATTGTGTCAAAAACCTCATATAATAAAAAATATTGTATTCTTTCTTTTTTTAGTTATTCATTTTAAGATTATTTATTATGAGAATAATAATAAAAATTAATAATAATAATAATAATAATAATAATAATAATAATAATAATAATTGTATATTTTCTTTATTAAAATCTCAAATGTTATCACCTTTCCCAGTTTTTTCCCCTCCTGGAAACACCCTATCCTGTCCTCCCTCTCCCTGATTCTATGATGGTGTTCCTCCACCCACCCACCCACTCCTATCAACCAGCTCTCGATTCACCTATACTGGGGCATCTATGGAGCCTTAGTAGAACCAAGAACCTCTCTTCCCATCGATGCCTGACAAGGCCATCCTGTGCTACATATACAGCTGGGACCATGTGTACTCCTTGGTTGATGGCTTACTTTGGGGGGACTGGTTGATTGATATTGTTGTTATTCCTATGGTGTTGCAAACCCTGTCACCTCCTTCAGTCCTTTCTCTAACTCCACTATTTGGTACCCCATGCTCAGTCTAATGGTTAGCTGCAAGCATCTGCCTCTGTATTTGTAAGGCTCTGGCAGGGCCTCTCAGGAGATAGCCATATCAGGCTCCTTTCAGCATGCATTTTTTGACATCCTCAATAGTGTCTGGGTTTGGTAACTGTGTATAGGATGCATTCCCAGGTGGGACAGTCTCTAGATGGCCTTTCCTTCAATCTCTGCTCTACGCTTTATCTCCGTATTTGCTCCTCTGAGTATTTTGTTCCCCTTCTAAGAAGGACCAAAACACCCATACTTTGGTCTTCCTTCTTATTGATCTTCATGTGGTCTATGAATTGTATCTTGGTTTTTTGGGCTAATATCCACTTATCAGTGAGTGTATACCATGCATGTTCTTTTGTGATTAGGTTACTGTACTCGTGATGATATTTTCTAGTTTCATCCATTTGCCTAAGAATTTCATGCATTCATCATTTTTAATAGCTGAGTCGTACTCCATTGTGTAAATGTACCACATTTTCATTATCTATTCCTCTGTTGAGGGATTTCTGGGTTGTTTCTAGCTTCTGTTTATTATAAATAAGGCTTCTATGAACATAGTGAATCATGTGTTGTTATTACATGTTGGAGCTTCTTCTGGGTATATGTTGAGGAGTGGTACAAAACAGGCCTCAACAGATACAAGAAGACTGAAATAATCTCATGCACCCTATCAGATCACCATGGACTTAAATTCCAACAAAACAACAGAAAACATACACATACACATGGAAACTGAACTACTCTCTACTCAATGATAACTTGGTCAGGGAAGAAATAAAGAAAGAAATTAAAGACTTATTAGAATTTAATGAAAATGGAGACAAATACAAAAACTTATGAGACACAATGAAAGCAGTGGTAAGAGGAAAACTCTTATCTCTAACTGCCTCCAAAACAGTGTTCTTTCTTTAAGAAACTCTTTTAAAAGTCATTAGCTTATTTGAAAATATTCATGTGTAATAGTAAGCTCTTTATTATGAAGCAACTATATGCCTAGAAAGTAAAGACAAGAAAAGTAACACATTTTCTTATGGACTTCTATAGATTTATCATACATTAGTACAGCTGTGGAAAAGAAATAAAGAGATGAACTTGATGTTTGTACTTAGCAGTTTCTGTTTTGTTTGTTTAAATCTAAGAGTTTATTAATATATCTATGATATGCAGAACCATTTCTAGTGCTTCCTGAGCAATTTTATTGTTATTATGCATGAATAATTGCATTATGTTCTGAAGTAGAAACACTTTCTGAGTTTCATTACATCAAAAAAATCCAAAGCTAAATGTGCCCCATTTAAAACATTAAATTATGTCTCTCTTCAATGTTTTTACTGTGCAGAAAATAGCTTGAAATGTGAGACAAGCTAATGAAGGAACAGACTGAAATTTGCTTGAGCCATTGTTTGATCCACTGTGAAAACTACTGAAAGGCCTTTTTTATGTTTCTACCTTGAAACAGTTGAATGACTTTATGCAAAGGGTGCTGGGAATGCAGCTACTCTGCTTTCTTATTTGAGCCTTTTGCAAGCTGAGAAATTTATTTGTACAAAAGGATTTTTTTTAGCTTACCAAGTTTCTAACTATGCCAGTGATAATAGTTTTCTCTAGGAAAGAGAAATATGAAATGCCTTGTTTCAGCAGATATAAATGGTCTTTCATGACACTGTAAAGGGAGGCATTAAAGACCCGAGAGCAGAAGGAAGGATCATGCTTTAGTCAATACAGTCATGTAATTCCTCCTGTTTATTCCTTTTGGCAGTAATGCCATGAAATATCAGTTCATTAGTTCCCTGAGTTTTAGCTCAACTTCTATATTGTTTACAGGCAAATATGACATGAGGTAATAATTAAGATCAATAAATCAATAGTGCATAATTTGTTTCAAAACAGTGTAAATTCTAAACTGAAGATCCCATTATGATTTCTGAAATGCCTGAATAGTTTATCATTTATTCTGTGAGATCACTTGGTGTTATATGAACTTATTGTCTTTGTTGGCCTATATGTTGGCCTATAAAAAGTTTATATTGTAAATGTTGGAATTTTATTACAGTATGGGTTATAAGAATCATTCTTAGCTGAGAAGCTATTGTCATATGATGGGTGCTGTGGGGGAGATCAGCTTTCTTAGGGGATGGGACCATTGAGCAACTTCTCTCCTATCTCAGTGGATGGGATGGTCCTATTAATGTCTGAATAACATAGGTTAACTTTATACATTGTGGTCATAATATTTGCAGAGATGTATAGCATTCCTAAATAAATCTGGTTCATCTGTAATTCTTATTGTTCAACATCACATTGAGTTTTGTTTTGTTTTTATTTTTTCTGTCATTTTGTTCATTGATCTTAGCCATTCTGATTGGTGTAAGGTGGAATTTCAGGGTCCTTTTAATTTGAATTTCCCTGATCATTAAGAAATACTTCATTCCTACTTAGAATAAGGAACAAAATACCCATGAAAGGATATAGGTTCAGAGACAAAATTTAGAGCTAAGATGAAAGGATGGACTATCCAGAGACTACCCCATCCGGGGATCCATCCCATCATCAGCCACCAAACCCAGATACTAATGCACATGCCAGCAAGATTCTGCTGAAGGGACCCTGATATAGCTGCCTCTTGTGAGGCTATGCCAGTGCCTGGCAAACACAGAAGTGGATGTTCACAGTCAGCTATTGGATGGAACACAGGGCCCCCAATGGAGGAGCTAGAGAAAGTACCCAAGGTGTTGTAGGGGGCTGCAACCCTGTAGGTGCAACAACAATATAAACTAACCAGTACCCCTTGAGCTTGAGTCTCTAGCTGCATATGTAGCAGAAGATGGCCTAATCAGCCATCATTGGAAAGAGAGGCCCCTTGGTCTTGTAAACTTTATATGACCCAGCACAGGGGAAGACCAGGACCGAGTAGTGGGAGTGGGTGGGTAGGGGAACAGGGGCGGGGGTGGGGTTTAGGGAACTTTTGGGATAGCATTTGAAATGTAAATAAAGAAAATAATAATAAATAAATTAAAAAAAAAAAAGAACTTTGGACATTTCTGTAAGTGCTTCTCAGCCATTCAAGATTCTTCTGCTGAGAATTCTCTGTTTAGAACTATACCCCATTCTTCATAGTTTTATTTGATTCTCTAGAGTCTAACTTCATGAGTTCTTTGTATATATTAGATATTAACTCTCTATTGGATACAGGGTTGGTAAAGACCTTTTCCCAATCTTTAGGTTGCTGTTTTGTCCTTTTGACAGTGTCCTTTGTCTTATAGAAGTTTGCAATTTTATGAGGTCCCATTTGTGTATAGTTGATCTTAGAGAATAAGCCATTGGTGTTCTATTCAAGAAAATTTCCCCTGTGTCCATAAGTTCTAGACTTTTCCCCACATTCTCTTCTATTAATTTCAGTATATCTGGTTTTATGTAGAGGTTCTTGACTTACTTGAACTTGAGCTTTGTACAAGGAAATAAGAATGGATCAATTTGCATTCTTCTTCATGCTGACCTCCAGTTGAACGAGCAATATTTGTTGAAAATGATGTCTTTTTTTTCCCAATGGATGATTTTAGCTCCTTTGTCAAAGATCAAGTGACCAAAGGTATGTGGGTTCATTTCTGGGTCTTCAGTTCTACTCCATTGATCTTCCTGTCTGTCTCTGTATGAATACCATACAGTTTTTAACACTATTTCTCTGTAATACAGTTTGAGGTCAGGGATGGTGACCAGAAGTTCTTTTATTGTTGAGAATAGTTTTTGATATTCTGGGTTGTTATTCCAAATGAATTTTCAAATTACTCTTTCTAACTTTATGAAGAATTGATTTGGAATTTTGATGGGAATTTCCTTCAATCTATAGATACCTTTCAACAAGATGGCCATTTTTTATTATATTAATCCTGCCAATCCGTGAGCATGGATCTTCTTCAATTTCCTTCTTTAGAGTTTTGCAGTTTTGTCATTTTATCGTGATATGCTCATTCTAGCTTTTCTTTACTATTTTCTTTGCATTCTGAGGTCATACTCAAAGCATATAACATGAAGCCCATGGGAAATAACTACACCTAAATGTAATATTAAAAACAAACTAATCCAGTGAATAAATGACCACATGGGTAGCTATCTTATAATATCTTTCCCTAAGGGTTAAGTTTCCAAGATTCATCTTGTTCCCTACATACCATGGAATATTCTCTAGCAATTCTAGCTTAAGTTGGTCACCATCTTCTCTGATCTTTCTCATACACAATAGCCTTCTGAAATTCTGTATCATCTTGGCTTATTTGTGATAGTTAATCATCCTACTACACAGCACTGAATGATAACCTTTTGTTCTCATATTTTTTATCATGGAGTTTTAGAGGTACAGTCAGGGGGCATTGGCATTTATCATGCTTTCATTGAATCCTCTATTCTTAGTTTTCAAAATGATTTAAATTAAAAAGTAATATTGGCTACCAGAAATGTCCAAGAATTTTAAATGGATTTATGAGCTCATGCTGTAATGAAATGTCCTTTATAGTATCCTGTATGTAATAGAAAAGAACTGTACTTAAACAACACCCTTCACAATAGTCGCAAATAATATAGAACTGTACTTAAGATCAACCTCTTTATACCTTGCAGTTTTCAGATCTGGTTTTAATTGTAAAGTAGTTGTAATAAGTAACAGAAAAATAATTTTCATAAGACTTAAAAGTTTTGGAATACCAAAATTTTAAAAAGTGACTTTAATGTCAATTCTATGAAAAATATAATTTTTACATTTTGTTCGTATCAGAAGTGAAATAAACAAAAGAAGGCAATATTTGCTTTATTCTACTTTTTTTCTAAAACAAAGTAGCTGGTTAGCTATTTTGTTAAGGAAAGATACTTACACAGTTTTTTGCCCACAATAAGAGTATTGCAGAGTGGACATTGGCTAGAACTTTGAAAAACCACATATGCGATGGTTCCCTAATAGAAGAACTGTGTGAGAAAGCTGAGAAAAGTGTCAATGGAACACAGAACAGAGGGAGAGTTTGCTTACAGCACTCCTTCCAGCTTTCATGCTTGCTTGCATTAGGACTCATTAGACCCAATTATAACTCTCAAATTCAACCTCTCCAGGCTCTACTATCCACTTCCACCCATCACACTCGGAAGAAAACTGTCAGCAAACTTACTTTCTTTGAAAAACATGCTCAAAACATGTCTGAACCATGCTGGCTTTCTACTTATATTATTTATATCCTATACTATCTAACAATTTAATTTGCAAAATGGGCATGAACTTTTATTTCTTTCAAAAAAAAACTTTGAAATACTTTAGTAATTTTTAAAAATTAAAACCAAGGTATGCTTATGTTTTAATGAAGAAAATAATGTAGGCATTTCATGTACCTGATAATCATACTTTATTTAGCAAAAAATAGGTGTGAAGTGGGTATAAAATTTGATATTATTTAGTGATTATGTTGGGATAACTCATAAAGTTAAAACAAGCATGTCATATGTAATTCTGGGTATAAGATAAACTGTTAGTACTGTGTTCCATACAAAACAGTCTGACATTACCCTTGTGTCTTACCAGCCTTGTGAAAGTTTATAAACATGGGAGATCCTCATTGATACATTGAATGATTAAAGCAGTTTTTACAATGTTATTGTTTATTGGTTTGTTTGGTTTGTTTTGGTTCAGTTTGGTTTGATTTAGTTTGGTTTTCTGATGCAGGGTTGATCTGTTGTTCTGGACAATTTCTAAAACTCATTCTGTAGACCAGGCTTCTAACCCACAGAGGTTCTCATGCCTCTGCCTCTGGACTTCAGGGATTGAAGACATGGGCTACCACTGCCCAGATTTGAAGCAATTTCTAAGAAAACAAAAATGCTTTCAAGTGAGCCAATGATGATCTCTGAGTCCCCACCTTGTACACTTTCTTGGGTCCAGGGAAAGACCAGGAAATGATATGGCATCAGGAAGATGGTATGATTAGCAACAGAAAGAATCAAAGAATGCCAGAGGCACAAACATGTCAGAAGAGAGAAGGAAAGATTTCAGAACACTATCCTAACAGTGCCAAAATACTTTGGTATCAGCTAATCAATGTCCTTTAATTAACACTTTGGGGTACTCACTGTATATTTGTTAGTTAATGAAGAAGAATGTAATGCATTCCAAGGTATGTCAGAGCATACCTATGAGAGAGGACTTAACTAATGGAGGGATCCTAAGGACAACAAGGTCTTGTCTAGTTTCATAAGCCCCAACCTGCTGAAGTTTTCAATCTAGGTTAGCAATTATCAGCACTGTATAATTCACTTAATTATTTTTTCTTTTTTGAAATTCAAATATAATGATATTATTTGCTTTTTTACCTTTCTTCCTTACAAATCCCTCTTGCTTTATTTAGATATTTAGACTCGTTTTAGGATGATTGTTGTTATCTCTATATGTATTTCATATGTATTTCTATGGTTTTATTATGTATATAAATAAAAAGTTCTTCGTTCTTCTCATGGATTCACAAACAGTCTAAAATTTTTGTTTTTTTTAAAATCTGTAGCTAGATGCTTCATGGCTTGTGCTTTAGTAGCTGAGTAACGTGGCAAGTGTTTCATGTCACAGGGATATTGTGTAGAAGCCTCTCTACCTAAAGTACTTATAGATGTCTCAGGCACCCAGAAGCTTCTAACTTAATATAACATGCTTTATTTTTGATGGGCTAATATTATGAAACATAATTTAATAAAGGGAATGCATAAAAATTCTTTTGAAGAGATGTAGTTTCAGAATGTAGAAGATTTATAGCTACTGTTGAATTTGTATGAATATGTATAAATTTTGGACAAAAGAAGTAGAATAAATTATCACAGGAGTAAGATTTTTTTGAGATCATTTATACACATCCGTGACTATAGTTTTATTATAGACCTTATATATGATTAGCAGGGTTTTAATATTAGTAACATCATTCAAATGCTCATATTCAAATACTCTGATTGTAATCATCTATGCATGATTTATATTATGTCTAGCTATATAAAACTACACTAGCCATTTAAAAATGCATAAGAGTTTATAGATCATATATTATTACTTTTTTGTATTTAGTACAAACACTCTAGAATACAACTAGATTTTATAACATTTACACAGAGGAAGGAAACAGGTGACATTTTATGATGTCCATTTTGCAGTGTTATAGGCTTAACCCAGAGGTTAAGCTCAAGTCGAGAGCTCTCCTCATAGCTACATACTCTTTCAGTTAACATCCAATTCTGCTAAAGCTCATTTTCCAGATGAAGGAATGAATCATAGAATAGATCTAAATGAGTTCTTAAAAAATCAGTCCAAGCCGCACAGTGGAAGAAGTACAGAGTTGTTCAGGAATTGGTTGCACCAATGTATGGGGTCTCAACTTTAAATGAAAAATGGCCTTGCATATAATGTACACACTAAATGGCTGAGGATCAACTTCACAGTTGGTGCAGGCACAATGAAATGTAACTCTTATTGTTCTATTTTATAAGGCTGGGGTTTGAATCCAAGGCTTTGTGCATGCCAAGCAGGAAAAATACCACTTTACAAATCACCATCATTCTGTTATCCTAGTAAAAATAATGTGTCTGTTTTATTAATTATAAATATAAACACATCATTTGACTCAGTGATAAACAACCATCAGTCATGAACTGCTAAATGAATGGGTTTTAAAGTAAGTGACTTTGGATTCAAGTGATTGGTGACACAATTAGTGTTGTTAATAAGTTCATTAATTAGCTTGAATGGGTGTAGTTGTGTGTAACAATAGATACTGTATTTAGTCAGGGATGCAATTTTAATTTAGCTTGGAAAGCAAAGCCTTAGCTGTACTGCAGGTGACTCACATCCTACGGTGGCAGAAAGGTTCTTCTACACCCATTTTCAACACAACTTGAATTTCTCTTTAAGTATTTTATAATAAAATTGGATTTGGCGATACTTGACACCTGATAACAGCTTGTTTATCTGGCTATAAAAACAAGCTAATAAAGTAGATTTCCACTGAGGTAATATTCTTGACTATACCATTTCAGGGCCACCTAAAGTACACATTTGTCCACTTACAATATTCTTTCTTTATGGCTGTTCATAAGTAGTATTGCTTTCCGTTAGCTATTGGAGTCTGTGAATCTAAATTATACTTTTATGTACTCTACTTTCTGTAATGAAGTAAGGTTAAACACAATAATCTAGACTCTTCTATTACTTCTTAGGGATGGCATTTACAGTTATAAAAATATGTTCTGGATAAGTAAACAATGCCATTTTCTATCCATGAGTGTCACATATATTATAATAGAAATCATTTCTGCTATATTTTTTTTGGATTTTCTCCCAATTAAGTGCTTTTTCCAGTGTCTATAAATAATTTTTAAAAAAAGGCTTGAATGAATTAGCTGTAGAATGTATACAATGCTTGCTGAAATGCTAGCAACAAACCCTCAGTGTCTAGCTGAATTGCTCCAGACTCCAAATTGAAAATGGTTCAAGCTCTCAGGTTACTGGGGTAACTGTTCTTGCAGAGGACAAAAGTTTGCTTCCCAGCACCCACATCAGGAGGTTCAGAGCTTGTCACAGGACCTCTCTGGCATCAACACTATTGCTTTTACAGGCTCACTCGCACACATTCATACACACATAGTTAAGAATATAGAAATCATGGATTGAGAGTTTATTTTTATTTTGTTTATCCTAACTACCGAGATTCTTACATTTTAGAAATTAAATGTCTCAAAATACTAGTTAAATCTTTGAATTTACACACACACTCTGAAAGCTTTTTTCTTTTATCTGAATTGAAACATTCTATGTATATTGTTTGGTTACTTCATCCTTTTTAAATTAGAAATTGGCATTTTAATTTTTTCCAAAGGGCAGAGCACTTTTATTTTTTAACTGCTATATAATATTCCACAGTCTAGAAACAACACAATTAATTTCAATAGACACCTTTTCTGAAGAGTATCTTAGTGAATAGATATACATATCTCTGTGAATAAATTCTATAAACTTTAATTACATTTCAGTAGGAATATAGATGATTTGATGTCTAAATGTTCCTTATAAGATTATTAATAATGAATACATGATAAACAACTTAAGATACTTTCTATTCTCAATATGCTTCTCAACATTGACTCTTATTGTTTTGGCTCATTATATGCTGTTATGCTAAAACCACAGCAACATTTATATCAAGGAGAATTTCCTTCTCACAGTTACAGTGAGGAAAGTGTAGTGCTAGGATATCTATATCTGATGAGAGTGAGAACTACAGTATTACCTTAGTGCATAAGTCAGAGATGCAGAAGAAGAAATAAAGAAGTGTCCCATTAATTTTTGTTTTGAAAATCAAGAATTCTGTCATTAGGTGTTCCTTGTTCTGATTTTGCTAGACTCAATCCATCAAGTAGCTTTTAGAGAATGAAGTCTTTTAGCACACTACAGCTAGAAATGAGTAGTCTGGCTGCTTGATTTTGTCCCCACAGTTGCGAGATCTTGGAGGTGCCTTGATCAAATAACTTTCTTGGATGGCTTTGGCCTAGAACCTCTTACTAAGTGTTAATACAGTTCTTCTTGTGTAGGGTCCTTCCCATACTCCATGGGGTAACTCTATTTCAAAGTACGCGGCCTGATTTGAACAGCCTTTAAATCTTTGTGGAGGCTGCTCTGACCCCAGACTTCAGTCTACTTATCTATTGCATCAGCACCATGTGAATACCACCCATGCTCATTGTGCTCTCCAGGAAAGCTAGGTGAGCTGCTCGATGACTGGTCATCATAGCTAGGAACTTGGGAAATTCAAGTCCTAGACAAGTCCAGTTTCTGTGGGTATTTGGTGACTGTCTTCTGAAGCAATTCTTTCTTCTATAGCTTTAGACTTTTGATGGGAAGACCAGTATTGACAGTCTTAGAAATGTTGCAAGCTTAAGCCAAATAAACCCTTTCCTTAAAAGAAAGAAAGAAAGAAAGAAAGAAAGAAAGAAAGAAAGAAAGAAAGAGAAGAGAAGAATGAAACAGAGAGAGAGGGAAGAATGAGAGAGAGAGAGAGAGAGAGAGAGAGAGAGAGAGAGAAAGGAAGAGATAAAGAAAGAGAGAAAGAAAGAAAGAAAGAAAGAAAGAAAGAAAGAAAGAAAGAAAGAAAGGAAGAAAGAAAGAAAGAAAGAAAGAAAGAAAGAAAGAAAGAAAGAAAGAAAGAAAGAAAAAGTGCGCCGCGCTACCGTCTCGCCAGCAAGAACGACGCGGCACACAAACAGGATCCTTNTGCAGCAAAGCTTTAATGCTCTTGAGAGGGAGAGCATAAGCTTCCAACAGGCAAAGGGCGAAGACGCCGAGTCCCCAAACCACCTCCCTTATATAGGAGATTTGTCTCGCCTTGGACCTGGCAATACCTAATAGGCCAAATCTGGGTCACGCGAGGTGACGTAGGAAGCGAGCACTTTGGCACGGAAAGCGGGGAAACGCTGACGCATGCGTGGTGAGGTTGTTTATCACCTTCTGCAGGCGGATGTCGGCGTCATCTTGTAATGGCGACATGTGAGGCGGCGCCCCACAAGAAAGAAAGAAAGAAAGAAAGAAAGAAAGAAAGAAAGAAAGAAAGAAAGAAAGAAAGAAAGAAAGAAAGAAAGNAAAGAAAGAAAGAAAGAAAGAAAGAAAGAAAGAAAGAAAGAAAGAAAGAAAGAAAGAAAGAAAGAAAGAAAGAAAGAAAGAAAGAAAGAAAGTCCTAGGTGTCATTCTCCCACTGTTCACCCCATGAGCCCTGGCGCCCCTCTACCCACAACAATCTTTATAGCAAACAGTTGCTTAGCTGCTTTGGATTTCTCTCTAAATTGTTTCCTTTACACTATAAGGGCCAGACTGAAAATGGTCCTATCTCTTCATTTGGTTTTCTTGTATGTTATATATTTCATCTTTTTTTCTTTTCTTTTTACAAATTAAAAAATAATTACATGATTTTCCCCCTTTTCTCTAGGCAACCTCTCCCATATATTCCACCATCGTTCATACCTCTTGAAATCATGCTCAATTTTTCTCTATTTGTTGCTTTCTACACACACACACACACACACACACACACACACACACACACACAAACACACACATACATGGCCTATTTCTCTGTCTTTCACTATCTTTCTGCCTGCCTTTCATCAGGTTCCCTGAGGTGTAGGTGCAATAGTCATATTGTTGATATATCAGTTGGAGCAGGGCACATCACAATTAATGGTTCTCTATATTTTGACTCCTTGTTGTTCTCTATAATGGTCTTTCTCTGTTGTAAAAAGAAATATCTTTAATGAAAGATTAGAGCAGAAATTATCTGCAGATGTAACACTATGTATTTAGCTTTTAGGAATTATTTTGCCTGAGAAAGTACTGGTAGCAAGTTCTTCTGTAAGAAACATGACATCATTAATTTCCAAGGGTTGACTAGATTTCTAGGACCTTATGTGATTTCCTTCTTGTTTGTTAGGTCTTAATTCCAAATAGTGAGCTGCAGGTCAGATACCAAGATGCTCCTGCTGCCATCATACCCTTAGGTTTATTATTCCATGCTAATTGTAATTGATTCATAGGTGTTGTAGCATTGTTGGACTCTTTGTTGTTTGTTTTCCTTGGAAGCTTGTATTGAACCTTCTTGTATTATAAAAACTGGTCCTCGGGAGGAAGGCTTTTGGGTTAGATTCAACTCAGATCCTCCAGGTCTGGATGCAAAGTGCATAGCATCTTCCCCAGTATGACGACCCTTCAACAACCTGAGAGCTATCAAGGACAATAATTTAACTCCCAGGCTTCAGACTCAGAGAAGAAACATGAGGTTTGTCCTATTACTGAGGTTTTTGTTAGTTAGCCTGTGGCTCTTGGGGGTTATTACTGTCAGCTCAAATATGAAAACTTCCTTTGAACACATGGGTTTACATGCATTGTATATAATTTAGTTGAATAATAATATGATTACTTGTGTCCTTTCCAAACTGTTTTGGTGTTACTTTTTCGTCCTTCCTTCCCCTTACCTCTGTATTGGCTTTCCTATCTGACCCTAGTTAAAACATGCACTACTCATTTCTCCCTTCCAGCGCATTTGTATCCTTCTATTCCCATTCTGGCAATTTTGACCTCATCATCTGTTTTCAGCACCCTTGTTTCTGCAGTTTCTTCAGCATAGATATTTAAATTGGTAGATTTAAAACTAGTAAGTATAGGTAAATGAGAAAGTTTTGTTTGTATCTTGTTGTGTACTGATATAGCCATTCAACTCCTTCAGTATTTTGTTGAGGAACTTCTTTTCCACAGGATATCTTAAGATGATTTCTTTAAAGTTTTGCCTTTTAGAAAACTCTCAGGAATGAACATAGAAAAGAAGAAAAGATGTTTTATGGCATTATAACAAAGATGACCTCACCTGAGTTATTTCTACTGGCCATATTTCTACCAACATTCTGATAATAAGAACTCTAATAACTCTCATAACCAGGTCTCTAAAACATGAGTCCTTCTGATCCATCACCAGCATGACATGTGCTGTTTTGATTATGATTAAGAGCTTTTCTGAAGAATCCATTTGAGTTATGAAGGCTGTAATTGGCTATATAATCTGAAAGCATGTTCACAGTTTCAGATTCTTATTGCAGAATAACCACCTATTTCAATTTTAGTGTACAGTCTTTTGATATTATGAAGTAAACTTCGTGATAAAAATAAGTATACTTTTTTTCTTACAGCCAGGTGGTTGAAAGCCCAAGATATTGACAAGAAACGGGTAACTTTGTGCTGTACCATTACATTGTAGACAGTAGAAGGGAAAGGCAAAACCAAATGAAGAAAATGGGTACAGCAATGCACTTGCAAGAAGTCATTTTGTCATGGATATTGAGATATTCTGACAGTAATATATTTAGTAACTTATAAAGCCTGAAAACTCACTATCAATCACTTCATAAAATTCCTCTTCCTAATACTGCTGTGCTGGAGAGTAAGTGATCACTATGGGCATATTCAAACCACAGTAGTTACCAACATTTTGGTATGTATGAACCAATCTGTGGAAGATTCTATATAGACATGTTTATGTACCCATAATGATAAAATGAAGCTGTGCACATATTTTCCCCACATTTTGAGAGTTGTTTTCTATTCCTAATGGGTATACACTGAATAGAAGAGAAGATATCTGAAGTTTGTATATGTAATTGAGTAAAAAATTTAAAATTGTATTTTCAGCCATACAATAATCAAGATAGATAAAAGAAATAAAGAATCCTGGCACAGCATACTTGGGACATTTGAGTGGCTGTCTCAATTTACTTCTTTTTATTTTCAGAATGAATGGTATTTGAAATTGTGTGTGGTTTTTAATAGAGAGTTATTTAATTATTCATGTGAATTTCAAAGAAATTATGTTGTTTTTAATTAAAATATTAAAACTCTATACTAGGAAAGATCAAGGGTTAAAGAAGAATGTTCAAGTCATAGAAACACCACAAAATTTCCTGTTGTAAATCAGTAAATAGTTGTAAAATCCCTTGAATGAAGTATGAAAAATAAAAATGACCAAGAAAGCTAATACATAATAGTAATCTTATCTTCAAAAAAAAAAAACTCACGAAAATGAAGTTAAAATTTAAAAAGCAGTTCAATATTTTCCCATTCCATTATTAATTGTCATCATGACACACAATGTCTGATTTCTACCACGTTGTGGAGATTAGTTGCCAATTTCTTTCTTCTGTCTATTTCATCCATGTATTAAATTATAGTTCTTTTTAAATTACTGTTTTATCATTTTACATGTATGGGTGTTTTTGATGCATGGATATATGTGTAATACCCATGAGTCTAATGTCTGTGGAGGCTAGAAGATAGTGTTAGATTCTTGGAATGAAGTTCCTAGTGGTTGAGAGCTGACATTTCAGTGATGAAAATGAGCATGGGTGCACTAGAAGAATAACCAGTACTCACACCAGAGGAGCCATTTCTGCAGCCCCTAAGTACTAGTTCTCCACAGCAATGGTTTAAGGAGGAGTCAGGGCTTTGATCAGAACCTAAATTTGATATAAAAAAATTCAATGAAACACATGAACATAAACTTTCTTTACAAGTCATCTGTGTGAGTCAAAATTGATTCCAGAACTTTCTTTGGGCAGAAGAGGCAGTATTCTGTCAAATCCAAGATGTTTCCATAGAAATTGCATTTTATTGAGAAGATATAAATGTATATAAAGCATTTACAGAAGTTAGGAATTTCTTCCTCCCCACTTGTTAATGAAGGTTTTCTTATATTTATTTCATGATATGCAATGAGTAATTGCTGGCCTACCCAAGCATGCTGCCCAATTAGTTGACTACACTCATCCTATATACATACCAATATTTCACATGTAATACATAGTTTAAATGTACAAAAACTTAAGATTTCATAGAACAAAAATATTTCTTTATTTTATATTTATGACTGTTATCTTGAATGTATATATATTTACCATGTGTGTGCTCTTCTCCACACATGGACAAAAAAAGGTGTCAGATGTCTGAAACTGGAGGTCCAGATGGTTGCAAACCACTGTGTGGGTACTGGGAAGTGAACCCATGTCCTCTGCAAGAGCAGCAAATGCTCTTAAACACTGAGACAGCTCTACAGTGTCACTCAGTCTTCTCAAAGATGCAAAGTAGAGTGCTTTAAGATGTCTGTGGTGATCACAGTTCCTACCACAGTCTGGCCTTGAGCTTTGCTTAGCTTTCACTTTAGTCCAATCAGTGCATTGCAATGACTGGTGCTGACATGATTGTAACTGAAACATGATCTCACAGTTGATGATACCAGAGCTGTAAGGAGAGATCCATATGAGGTGAAAATGAGCCACAATCTTATCTCTGACTTTTCCAGTTTTGGTTTTTGGCCTTTCTAATCAATTTTTATCCCCAAGTGCTTAGTAATTATGGTATCAAACTATTTTAAAGGTATTAAGATTTCTTCTGGAATTTTAACAATGAAAATGTTTAACACTGTCTGTACTTATTTAATTGTGAAAATTTTTGTGTATGCATACTTTCGTGAAATAGCCAGTTTGTACAGGTGTGATAACAAATATATATGAATCATTTCTCCTACTCTCCCATATGAGGCTTAAAGATAAATTTCTTATCATCAGGCAGATTCAGCTTGATGGCCCAAATTGATTTATCTTAACCCAGTAAAATAAGAATATATAAAACCCTTTTTGAATCTAACAACTTCTGTTTTCACTTGTAACTACTATTCCTGGCCTTCCACCACAGAGGAGACAAAGGACAATCATTCTTACCCGTACTTCCTAATGGCTTTCACCAGTCAACATGGACTATCAAAGGCCTGAATATTTGCTCCAGCCATTACCAGATTTTTAGGGAATGACTGAACTGAGAAGGTCATACTTTACCTTCTAGTGCATTAAGATAATATTTAGACTCTGAAATGCAGAGATATGTGAGGATTAAATGTCTGATTCTATTGACTGGATGAGGTACCATTGTGGATCATTTCTAAAGCAATCAAAATACATGGAGATGTTTAAAATAATAGTTGAAGTCAAGAATACCCACAAAAATACCCAACCAAAAAAGAGAACTTCAGACCAGTCTCGCTTATGAATATCAATGCAAAAATTACTGAATAAAATTCTCACAAACTGAATACAAGAACACATCAAAACCATCATTTACTGTGATCAAGTAGGCTACATCTCAGGGATGCAAGATTGGTTCAATTTATGAAAATCCATTAACTTAATCCACTATATAAAAAATCAAAGAAAAAAATCACATGGTCATCTAAGTAGATGTAGAAAAAGCATTGCATAAAACACAACACCCCTTCATGTTAAAAGTATTGAAGAGATCAGGAATTTAAGGCCCATAACTAAACATAATAAAAGCAATTTACTACAAATCAATAGCCAATATTAAGTTAAATGGACACATACTTGAAGCAATCCCACTAAAATTAGGGACAAGACAAGGATGCCCACTCTCTCTATATCTATTAAATATAGTTCTGAAAGTGCTAGTAAGATTAATAAGACAACAAAAAGAGATCAAGGAAGATCAAAGGGATACAATTTGACAAAGAAGAAATAAAGGTTTCATTATTTGCAGATAGTATGATAGTATACATAAGTATACAAAAACTCTACTAGACATCTTCTCCAGCTGATAAACAGCTTCAGCAAAGTGGCTGGATATAAAATTAACTCAAATAAATCAGTATCATTCCTTTATACAAATGATAAACTTACTGAGAAAGAAATAAGGGAAACAATTCCTTTCAAGATAGCCACAAATAAAATAAAATATCTTGGGTTAACTCTAGACAAACAAGTGAAAGACCTGTATGACAATAACTTCAAGTCTCTCAAGAAGTAAATTGAAGAAGATCACAGCAAAGGGAGAGATCTCCCATGCTCTTGGATTGGCAGAATTAACATAGTAAAAATGGCCATCCTACCAAAGACATTCTACAGATTCAATGCAATCCACATAAAAATCCCAACACAATTCTTCAAACACATGGAAAAAGCAATTCTCAAATTCATCTGGAAAGACAAAAACCCCAGAATAGTAAAAACAATTCTTAACAATAAAATAACACATTGATCAGACACATTGATCAATGGATTAGATTGAAGACCCAGAAACAAAACCACACACTTACAGACACAGGATCTTTGACAAAGAAGCCAAACATATACAATGGAAAAAAGAAAGCATCTTCAACAAATGGTGCTGGTCTAACTGGCTGTCAGTATGTAGAAAAATGAAAATAGAGCCATATTTGTCACCTTGCACAAAGCTCAAGTCCAAGTGGATCAAGGGCCTCAACATAAAATCACAAACACTGAATCTAATAGAAGGGAAAGTGAGACAGAGCCTTGAACTCATTGGCACAGGGGGAAGTTTCCTAAAGAGAACAAGAATAGCTCAAGTTTAAGATCAAGAATTGATAAATGGGACCTCATGAAACTGGAAAGCTCTGTAAGGCAAAGGACATAGCCAATAAGACAAATTGGCAACCTACAGATTAGGAAAAAATGTTCACTAACCCCACATCAGATAGAGGGCTAATATTCAAAATATATAAAGAACTCAAGAAGCTAACAACCAACAAACTAAACAACCCAATCAGAAAATGAGGTATAGAACTAAATTGAGAATTCATAATATAAGACTCTCAAATGGCTAAGAAACACCTAAAGAAATGTTAAAAGTCCTTAGATCAGAGAAATGCAAATCAAAATGACCCTGAAATTCCACCTTACACCAATCGTAAGGGCTAAGATCAACACTCCAGGCGACATCACATGTTGGCAAGGATGTGGAGAAAGACGAACACTCCTCCATTGCTGGTGGGATTGAAAAAAGGCACAACCACTCTGGAAATCAATCCAGAGGTCCCTCAGAAAACTGAAAATAAATAAAGAAATAATAAAAGAATCAATCCCCAAAAGAAATATGAATATGTACAATTAATTTTAGATAAAATTTTCAATAAAAATATGGACATTTCTGTTATTCTTTATTATGTATCCACATAATTATTTAGACACATGGTTAGTAAACATTTAAACAAACATGTTTATGTATACATATTAATATTTACCAATGAGAGTAACCCAAGGACCAGAGAGGCTATCAATAGTAAAACACTTGCTTAGCATGTCCCAGGTCCTGAGTTTGATTTGCAGTTGTACAGAAAATATTGTTTGTGCACACATGTATGTGTGTGTATGTGTGTGTTTGTGTGTATGTGTGATTGATATACATGTTTTATATATATATATATATATATATATATATGTTATACATGATATATATTGATATACACGATATATATATATACATGTGTATATGTATGTATATATATATACACATAATTAATTCAAATATATGAAGAGATAGAGACTAGCATACTCTGTAAAATGAGAAATATGAAATTTAGTAATAGTTTGGTGATCTGTCGAAGAGTGTATCTGGAGTTGTAATGTGTTTCTAAACAAGAACAACAAAAACGTTGCGTAAAATGGAATATTGTTTTCTCACTCAATTCCTCAGTGAGTACCTTTAAAGGGAAAGTGTATTACATAAATGTGAGTTTTATTGAGGTGTGCTATCACTTAGCTTAAGTATTTTCTTTATTCTCAGAGTTGAATCTGCCCTTTTCCTAGAGATAAAATGAGAATATCAAATACAGAGTTGTATAAGACTTGGTTTTTCTCTTGCACAAGTTGCATAAGCTAAATTATTCTGCTGTTTTGTAGGACAGATTGCTTGATACCAGCCTACCACATCATAGTTCATATGGAGTTTTGGAGTAGGTAGCATGTATAATGATATCATTGTAAATAACAATAAAGCATACATTTATGAGCAAACTAAGCCCAGTCCTGTAAGAAATAATCTCTTTGTCTTTCTAAGTAAATGAGTCAGAATAACCAAAATGCTAATGATGGAGAAAGTGTGATTTAGTCATTTGGTGTGATCATTTGTTTGTTTCAATATTTGTTCATGATTAAGATGAGATGAATGTACCTAAGATTCATCACCCCCACTGCATCCCCTCAATGTGCTATTGTATACTCTCTTCAGTTCTATGTGTGCTGCACCAGTATGTTGTTTGGTACAGGTCCTGATATTTTAGGGAAGAAGATGAAAGATCAGTTGCACAGATGTGTATTTACTGCCATGGTATTTCTGAAAAATAAGAATATATTTAGTTTTGAGAAGAACTTTCTCTCTTAGCAGCTTCATGAAGTCAAATAGTGTTTTGTTCTGAAAGTCCCTTCTAGAAAGTGATGCTGTTCTCTTCCACAGCATGAGGTAATTACACCTGCATCTTTCTTGTTTCTGCTATTCCTTCCAAACACATTTCATAGGGTTGACATATTTAAGAGGCATTTATTTGTTTTATACTTTTATCATGTGGTAATAGTTCACTCATATTGTGAACAATTTTTGCATTGGGAGAAATAAGGGAACGATAGAGGCTTTGTTTTTCGTTTTTGTTTTTGTTTTTTGTTTTTTGAGGTTTTTTTTTTTTTTTTTTTTTTGGACCAGAAATGGTGAGGACCAGTAGCTCATTTTTCTACAAGTATGGTAAATTATTCTCTTTGTTCTCCTACACTATAGCAATGGGATTTTCTCCTGAGCAATCACACGGGAAAGAGTAGGGATTTATGAAAAATGAAACGCAGTTTGATTACAGATATGATACTTTTTTGATTTTATGAAAATGTAAGAGTGAAATAAACTAGGTGATCTACACCAACCTCTTCTGTTCTCCCTTCATTTTGCAAGTCACCTTTTTTCCTGTCAGTTAGCATCTACTGATCTATCAATCTGCTTATCATCTCACCATCTATCATTCATCTGTCAATTTAATCTACTCTTTCAGCTTAAGTATATATTGTATTCAGGAGTACTATTTATTAAGATAAGTTAGTGAGAATTAGTCTAAAGAAAAACAAAAATAAGACAAAACAAAACATAAAACCATACCATCATAACCCTAGACTGAAATTGTCCATGAAAGCTTTTAAAAATAAATAACACTTTTTTCACCTTCATTTGCTTTGTGGATTTTCTGTATCTCTCACCTTTATACTAGCAGTAGATTTAGAATAGGGCTGATTCCTCACACATAATTAAATGTAAGAAAGTAAACACAGTACACATGCAGATAAGACAACACACTTATTTTGATCCTATTTCATTATGGTGACTACAGAGGGTGCTTTTCTTAGTTTATATTTGTATGTGAAGTTTGTATATTTGTAACTCATTTTTCTTTAGATTTTATGTGTGTTGTCCAATGCTAAAGATAGATTTGAAAGGTTTATGTCATAGCAAAACATGCCTGAAAGCAGGATTATTGATGAGAACATAGTAATTACACTGGTTATATCTTGATATAATTTGAATTACCATATTTTCTAGACAAAGAAATTCAACTATGCACATGTCAGTAGATTTATATTTTTAGAATGTATTAGAAATAATATATATTTTCATGTTATCAAGGTTATTCATAGTCATTATGGAAACTAAAATTTCATGTTAGTATTATACATTTTTGGAAGACACACAATCTACAATTAGTATACTTTAGCTAGTGTGGACTCTGTCAATTTCTACCCAATCACTGAGGTAGTATGTGTGGATGTAAAGGTGTTCTTGTCTATAACAATAGTTATATATGTTTGTGTGTTATTTAATATTGTCTGTATATATGTAAATTACTAAAATAACCCTATATTATTTATCTATTTTATTACATTAACATTTTATTATACTTAAAATATGTTAGAAAAAATAAGTTAATTTTCACAAAGAACAGTTGTACCAAATATTGTTTTATTGCTAGATAATTAGGCTATATATAATTTATTATTATCATATCTGTAGAAATAATTTATTTCTAATATTTTGAAATGAATTTATTACCTGCATATGTAGCAGAGGATGGCCTTATCTTGCAACAATGGAAGGGAAGGTCCTTGGTCCTGAGAAGGCTAGATGCTCCAGAGTAGGTGAATGCTAGGGCAGTGAGGCAGGAGTGGGGGTGGATGGGTGGGGGAACACCCTCATAATAGCAGGAGGTAGGAGGGATTTGATAATGGGCTTATGGAGGAGAAATCAGGAATGGGGATAACATTTGAAATGTAATTAAATAAAATAACCAATAAAAAACAATAAGATCAGATATGAATGGTGAGCATATGACAGGAGCATTGGCTGCTATGCCTATACCACTAGGAAACATTTGTTTCTGTGCCTATAACATAAGGAAGTACCATTGGATGGTGGGTCTATTGTGTGGACAGCTTTGGTTTGTATGTCCATAGCAATATTCAGAGATGCTTGATGCATGCCATTCGGCTTTTAATCTCTTTTAATCTCTTTTACTTTACATTCACATCACTGAGCTTTGTTTTCCTAAGCTTTTTAGGGAAATATCGTAAGACACACAGGATAATGTTGAATGGTCCTATTTTTAAAATGCTATTATGATATGACAGTGCCAACTCCCTGCTGATATCATACAGAAGAATATTATCTTTGTTTTCTCTCCTTTTACTTTCCATAGCTGACTCTCAAATATTTTTCCATCAATGAAGAGTGTTTCTTGTCATTGGCTTTCTGCCCTATCAGCCTTCAAGACTAAACTCTGTCAGGACTTTTCATGCCCTTAAACCTACTATTTATCTCTCTTTCCTCAGAGTGATGGGTGATTCAAATATTTCCCCTTTCTGAATCTTTTCCTAGAACAGAATAGTTCACATCCTCTTCCATGGGCATGTCACACTACTGCTAACACAATGTTACTCAAAATGATGATTTGCAAGATTCTGACAAAGTTTAACAAAACTTTTCCAAAAAAGAACATTTTGAGGAAAAGTTTTTTGAAACTTATTAAATAATTCTGTTTCTTTTCTTTGTTATAACCATTTATATTATGCAACAATGATGTTATTAGGAGATGTTGGCATCCTATTTTTTTTCCTGTTGTTGTTTATTAAGAGTTCACTAGTCCATGATATTTTAATAGTAGAATACATTCATGAGGTTAGAAAATAAAGTAGTTGTTTACATGTATAAATCCACAAGATTTTAAGGTTCTGAGAACATGCCTTTGTTGTCATCATTGCTTCCAGCCCTTTGCAACTCAAGAGTGGTTTATAAGAAGATTGCCTGATCTCTTTTGTCTGTTTTAATTTGTTTTAGGGGTTATATGAGTTATGATTCTATTTTTACCTAAGCATGAATTATGTACTTACCAGGGTCCTAGTGAGGATGCTTTCTTCTTCAAGAATGGTGAGCTCTGGCTAGAGAGAAAGCTCAGCCTTAAAAGCTTCACAACCATCATAAGAATGGTGACCTCTCAAAATGAAAGCATGACTTCTGTTGGAGCATTCCCAAATTAATTCTAATTTGTTTTATTGTATAGGGACTTTTACATTAGCATTCTTACCAGTTTCTGTTGTCTGTTTTCAAGTTTTGACATAATTTGTCAGACTTAGAATTTAATTCTTTTCATTAAATTTCATTTTCTGTCTAGATTTATAATCATTGTTTATGCTTTCAACAACTTTACCTATTAACTCATAATCTTAACAAATTTGATTCTGTAACTATAGGGAATTTTATTCAATAAAATATTAGGTTACTAAGTTGAATAAATTGCTTAACTTAAATAAAATATAGTTTGAATGGCTTAAAATACATTTTCCAAGAGCAAATAATTTCATTCTCTTGGTGGGTTACTATATCTTCAGATATTGCTTTAAATTGACTCTAACTCAGTATATAGTAGTAAGATTTCCCATCTTTAATGCAGAATGATTATTCTTATTCATAAGATTTTCATATAAACCCATGCAAAAAAGTCAAGGTCCTTTAAATATTTTGAGCCTTCGAATAAAAAATAATCATTAAAGTCGCAATAATAATACTGATTTAAAATTTGGTAATAACTGGGATGAAAAATCATCATCCCAAATACCCTGTAGTATACTTCACTTATCCACCTATGTACTTTTGCCATCCCCTTCTCATTTTTTTATCTTCTCTCTTCTCAATCTTTGGCCTTCTCCCAGAGAATGTGAACCCAGTCTTTTATTTTCTAAAGCTACATCATCAAGTCTTTGAACACTGTTAATATATTTTTTAGAAATGTTTAAATCAAGATCAGATAAAAAATTAAAAAAAATCAGATAAACTATTTGAACATCCCTATAACTCCTAGGAAAGAGAAGCAGTCATTAAAAATTGGATTTGGAGACTTATTTGGGGTCTGTCTTCTTTACCTTGCCACAAATTTCAGAAAACCCAATCTCCTAACTGGACTATGACTGCAGACTTATGAGACTGTTTTACACTTTTCTAAGTTCCAGGAACTCACTTGACCATGATAGTCAAAGGAAAAATGAGTGTTTCCTTTTGTACTTTCCTTAACAAGACTACTTTTTAAAGACTACTATAGACAGATTACTTGCAGAATATATGAAAGACTACAAAATACTCCAAAAATCTACCCTGGAATACCATGTAAGTGAAGATAATTTAAATATATATACTTCCCTTTGAAAGCATTTGTGAATTATGCTTCTGTAATGGTAAGAGAAAAGGTGAATACCTGCACATTTTCCTCCAAATGTGCTGAGTGACTGTAGCTAAGCTTAGAGAGTGAAATTCATACTTACAACAACTCAGTGAGCTGCCTCTTTCTTTTAGTCACACATAGCAGGCTCACTGTTTGACCTGTAAAGTTAATAAAGACCTGAGCCCTCAGTTTGTCCTGGACAAGCACTGGTGAACTCTTTGGTTGTAGTCAAGCTCAAGAGCATTCCAAAGATTTTTTTCTAACTCATTTTCTTGCAAATGAAATCTCTGCCTTTCCTCATCCTTAGTTATAAAAAAAAAAAATAGAATCAGTGACTTTAGGTAACTCTGCCTGAATGAAGTAAAGATGTAAGAATTCAAATACTTCTGGAGATATTGCATACAGTTATTCTCCTTATTTTGAATTTGAGCATCACCAGGATTATTCTTTTTGACCTGAGGTTATGTTGCTATCAGCTGTGTCACTGGGTTCCTTGTTTCATATTTTATTTAAATGAATAAAATGTGTTTAAACTAGAGGATTTCAGACAACTTTGGAATATGATGTCTCCATGATCACTAGGTCAAGTTTAGCATACATATATGCTTTGGATTATCATCATAACTAACTCTGTAGTTGCTAATATTTAAGAATGTATGGCTTAACCTGATGACACTAGGTTTTTTTGGTTTGTTTGCAGTATTTTTTTTTTAATGAGGAGAGGTGGAAATATGTCATAACTCAACCTTATAACATTGTATGCTTGGGAAGTCACTGGTCATTTACACGTGATTTGTTACCTTCCATTGTATGTTGAATTCCAATTTCAGCCAGGTCATTAAATGCCAGGCCACCAAAGGTTCATCAAGATTACTTCTTGTGAAATGGAGTAGCTCCTCTTTATTCCCTTGTTAAAATTGTTTACCATTTCCACAGGACTTCTTCCTTCAAAGTTTACATCCATTTTAGTGACTCACTGTTCCTTCCTTACAGGGCTTATTGAATTTTAAACCTAAATATGTGCAGAATATGAAAACAGGTTTATATATAAAATTTTCCATCTATTCCACATAAATTTTACCTGTAACATCACATTTATCTACCTATGTGATATTGTCTTCCAGATTACACAAGAATATCGGACAAATGGTATGTACCTTGGCTGAATCTCCACTGATTTTTCTCTATAGACTAAGTTTGGAAGAAATTGAATCAAGGAAAGTATAGGTGGATTTGTCATTACAGAATCTATTTTAGTCTAATAACAAGTCCTTTATGCAAGTACTGACTCTTGGGGACACACGTGAACATATGGAAAGATTAAAGAACCAAACCTTTAAAGAACATGTCTATGTGCCCAATACTAGAACAGTTGAGATTGTGCTGCCCCAGAAGTGGGATGAAATATGCACAGAGTAGCATTATTCAGTTTTCCACTGACATTAGCATTCTATATAACCTG
Source organism: Mus pahari (assembly GCF_900095145.1). Taxonomy (NCBI): domain Eukaryota; kingdom Metazoa; phylum Chordata; class Mammalia; order Rodentia; family Muridae; genus Mus; species Mus pahari. The sequence continues at coordinate 80,589,487 of NC_034591.1, forward strand.
ATATACACTATATCGATGAAGGGATCTATGCTTCTGAGAAAGTGCCAAGAACCCACTCTTCCTGTGGGATCAGTGTTATAAAAGCATCACAAGGGAACATCTTGTCTCTTCTAACATGTGAAGACACACATACCAATCAGCCAAAGACAGGGAGAAAATGAGAATCCTCCCTAGGCACTGATAATGCCATCATCTTGATCATCACCATCCAAACTCCAGAACTCTGAAAATATTCTTTTACCTATAAATTGTACCCCCTTTTTTGATTATGTATGGGTGGATAGAGATATTTCCAACTTAAAAAGTTCAGCTTTGTGCCTTTCTGTAAAATTCTAGCTCTTAGTACTTTATCTGAAATATAAAACCAGAGCAAATATTTGAAGCACACTGAATATTAACATTATATAAATTTATATATTAACATATATAAATTTTGAAATAAATTTGTATCTGTTACAATGTTTAAGTTAATTAATATAAAAGAGAAGAGGGAAAAAGAGAAAAATAGGCAAAGAAAAGTAAAATTTGAACAGAGAGATGACTAGGGTAACAGTGCCAATGAGATTCTTTAAATACACTTGTCATGTATTTCTAAAAAGTAACTATTATTTAGACTGGATGTAGTATTTGTAACTTTGTTCTCTTTGAAAATGAAATTTTTCTATATCCTTAAGTACTTGTGTTGAAATCCTGCTTAAAAATCACTTTGCAGGGCTGGCGAGATGGCTCAGCTGGTAAGAGCACTGACTGCTCTTCTGCAGGCCCTGATTTCAATTCCCAGCAACCACATGATGGTTCACAACCATCTGTTATGAGATCTGACGCCCTCTTCTGGCGTGTCTGAAGACAGCTACAGTATACTTACGTATAATAATAAATCTAAAGAAAATATCACTTTCCAGTGTTTAAACTAATATTTCTACTACTTTATTTGTTCACAATTCAAATAATACCAAGCTATAAGGCGCAAATCTCCAGTCAGTCCTGCTTTCTGCTTTTATAAATTATAGTTACTGCATTTTTATTGCCAACTCTTTGAGAATTTATTTATTTAGTAAGATTGGGACCCATCCAAATATGAATACTGAAATTTCATTGTACCTGAGAAATGTTACCTTAGTTCTGAGTCCAGATAAGCTAAATTTCCTGTTGCTCCCCGCTTTGCTCTCAGAGGCCAGCTTATCAGTGTGGCCCTTCTTTCTCAGATCATTATTTTCTGCACACTTCTATGTTGTACTGCCCTGGTTGGAACTAAAGTAACAAATGGACCATTCAGTCATTAATCCAGGAAGGATTATACAATACTTCATGAATATTTGTTGAACAAGCATAGAACACTATATTTGAATAACTAGTCAAGAATTTTCTTATCCAATGTAATATGTAGTAATTTATGATCATGTTTATAAATTTAAAATTATGAATAATTAATTGAAAAAACTCTATAAACAATTTTATAAGGCCCTACTATTTTTAAAGTTTTGTAATGACTGTGGGGAATGAAATGTTAGAGTGAATCATCTATTTTTATTGTGTTTTATTATTTATGTCTTTGTTGAACAGTTAAAACAAAACTTGGGACATATATAAAAGTTAAGAGCATACTTGTGAAGAATGTTTATATAGAATTGTGTGTGCCTCTGTGTGCATGCCTTTCTAAGAATAGAATAATTATGTAAAATTTCTTACTCTAAAAGGGAATGCCAAAGCACTATCAAGATGAAAAGATGAGAAAAATTTTAGGTATGGAAAGATTACCCCATGATACAGTATCAAGATGCAAGAGACATTGAATTCACTGCTAGAATTATTAGTCTAATTAATGGATATGAAATGATAGATATGGCTATAAATTTCAGAGTTTTAATAATACTGGAATTTTAATAATCCTGCTGCAACCTTACTTCAACAATTCTCAGAGAGATATGCTGACTCCCTCTTGATCCCTTTGAGCAGATTGTGTGTTTATAACTGTATTAGTTACTGCTCTTGCAGCTTCAATTTAAAGAAGAAAGGATTCTATTTTTCCTGGCTCACAGTTTGAGTGTATAATCCATCATGGGGAAGAAGTCATGATAGAAAGAGCATGAGGCATCAGGTCATATTTCAACCACAGTGAAGCAGTGAGAGATGAATGACGTTACTCAGTTTTTCTCCTTTTTCTCCAGCCTAGAACTCCAGCCCAGGGAATGATAAAACCCATATGTAAGAGGAGTCTAACCAGCTTAATTCAATCAGGCATTTCCATCAATAATACTCAAAAGGTTTATATCTATGGTGATTCTTCCCCCTATTCAATTGACAATCAAGATATTACAACATCACTACCTGCCAGTTATCACTCTAACATATCACTTTAAACCATAACATTCCACTCCCTCTCTCAGTTTCACTTTCTTCTCAAAATGCAGAACACATTTAATCAATCTCTAAAATTCCTGGAGTCTTTAACAATCTTGACAGTTTTCTGAGTTTTAAACTCAGTTTCTTCTGAGGCCCAAACATTTTCTTTCATAATGGAATGGTACAGAGTAAAAACATTCATTCCAAAAAGATGAAATGAGGCTCACCAAAGTCATGTAAGAACAACACAAGAAGAAACACTCAAAGTGAAACATCAAATCCTGTTGTCCTGTGCTGGATAATTGGATTCATAATGGAGTCAACTGAGTTGTAAAATGTTTGGGGAGTCCCACCTTTTTTTCTACAGTACCTATAATCTCAGTCAGTCTCTCTCTCTCTCTCTCTCTCTCTCTCTCTCTCTCTCTCTCTCCTTGACCAACTCCAATGCCTTCCTCCATTCCTCCAGTTTCTTCTTGATGTCCTATGGTTATGGTATCTCCTACCCAACACATTGTTTTGTCTGGGAAATGTAGGTTTCCCTTTCAAACCATCACACAGTGGTCTCATATGATCTTGTATATATTCTCAGTCGGCCATACATTTTTGTCATTGCTTGGTTCAGCAAGTCCATGAGAGCAATATATATATATATATATATATATATATATATATATATGACTCTAGGAGTCTCTTAACCTTATATTTCTTACACTGATAAAAACCATTTCTATATAGAAGAGATTGCAACTTTCTGATTTTAGCTGTGTCAGGTTAGAGCTGGATAACTTTGGAACTCAGTCTCATGGTACCTTTAGTAATGCGCTTTTTCCTAGGCTCATTCCCCCACCACCACCACTGGGATTGTCTCAGGGCCATTCGGAGTTTAGGTTACCTCCTTTAATTGAATTTACATTTTCTCAAAATTCATCCTTTCATACTTTCACACACACATATCCACAGAACACACACACATGTACATGCTCATAGCATGTGCACACACACACACACACACACACACACACACACACACACACACACATCTTTTAACTGATCTAAATAAATAGAAAATGGCTTTTGAAAGCCAAATTGCTGGAATAAGTCAGAATAAAAAAAAATTCTCTTACATGGTTAAAATTCTGTTTTATTTACTTGGTAGAAAACTTCTAGAGTCTTTGTTTTTCCCTTTTTATGATTTCCATTACCAAATATCATTGTTTCAAAGTATTAAATTGTAAATTCTAGAAATAACAAAAAATTACAAATACTGCTTATAAATGTATTATTATTTTATATTTTATTAGTAACTGACCTGAAGAAGGAACTGAAGAGAGTGACATGTTTTGTTTCTCAGATTATTAACATGATCAAAAGTTTACATTTTTATTTTAGGTAGTATTTAAATAGCTACTCACTATAAAATGGCATACAAGGAACCATACCTTAGAACACATCTCTCAAGTTGTAGGATTAAGTCAAAGACTCAAATAAGAAGTTTCTGGATCACATTAGAAACTCCATATCCCTCTATGTCATGTGGAGAGGCAAATTGGCAAAGTTGTCGTCTACATAATGCAGAAAAGTTCTTGGATTGCCATTCACTTGTATTGGGCATTTAAAAAAAAATAAAGTGAATGACTTGAAAGATGATAGGGAACAGTTTCTGAAACGAAAGCTGCAGTGGTGGTAGAGGTGCAGGTGTTCACTGGCAGGGGCACAGAGGGCAGATCTCTCTTCATCACGATCTCTGTATCCTGCTCTACAATTCCCTGCTGACACACATCAGATCTTAGAGGAGAAGCATTACCTCTCTTTGGAAAGTAAAAGACCACATGGAATTAAGGAGAGGGGAAATATCACTGCTTTGCTGAGGCCCATTTATGAAAAGCTACCAACCTCTGGATGGAAAAATGGCATTTGAAACTTCAGAAAGCCTAATACTACAAAGACGTAATATTATGAATCCACCTGTGATGAGTTTATCCTACTGGTCTTGTCAATGGTCTGGCAAGGATATCATGTCTCAGGAAAAAGTGTGCATCTGAAGACATCGGAAAGAGATGAAGAGTGACTTTACTCTGAAAGAGATGATATACTTAAAGACCCCTGACAACCTTCTTTCTCTCTATGTAATTGCTTTCAGATCTTCATGGCGACCCTGCCTGATATCCCAAGTTCTCACTAGAAAAGAATAAAATTTCTTTTCCTGCCTGTCTTTTAAATGACAGCAAGAATCCCAAGCTTGATACTATCTCATGGTTTGCATTTCACTCCTTCTGTAAAGACTTTTGTTCCCCAAAACAACTTGCAAACCTCTGCTGCAGAGCCTTCCTTTCTCTCGCCTCTAATTCAGAAAACATGACTCTCTATCTCCTTCTTCTCTCTCTTCCTCTTCCTAGCAGCTGCTAAGATTTACAGCTCACATGCCCTGATGCTTTCTTTCCTCTCCACCTTTAATAAAATGTTCTTCCAGCTTCCCTCCAATTCCATTCTGAATTACTTTTATCAAGGAGACTAAATTCCTGCCAAAGGGATCCTTTCTTCCTTAGTAATTAGATTACACAGAGAAACAGTACAACAGGGTGATTGTTTTCCATAAAGTGGGCAGTTTGAACCCCATCTCTCGTCTTCTTTCCACTATTTAATTCACACCTGCGTAAATTGAAGACCTGCCTCTGTTTATTACTTTTATTCTAGAATTAAGACTGATCATCTGAATTTCTTGAGAAATGGAGGATACAAATTACCAAGTTTTCCTTGTTTAAGTACTAACATTTGAGAGTCTATGGGAATGAATAAGGATTTATATCTGCTGCTAGTGTGTGTACTAATGCACACATAAACATACAAGCTGTAAAGGCTGGTCCTAACCAAGGATTAGAACAGAGAGCAACTCCATGTATCTAGTGATTCTACTATTTTCATATTACTATATTATGATATATTTTAAGACTAAATACTATATTCTCTACATCCAAATAAAAGCCCAGGGTATGTAGAGACTTAAAATATGGTTTCATCAATCTGGAGGGAGCAGTTAACTCTTCCATATTCTATCATCCCAAATTGAGAGGCCGGTTGTGATTTGGGCAATGGAGTTTAGAAAAGGTTTTCATTCTGCACAGAAACATGAAGCAGTTACTGCACATGTTACACACAGAGCCTTCCCAGACCCTGCCATGGTGAGTATGATGATGTGGTGATGGTGATTATAATTAATATTACCTTTGCAATATTTATCAACATTCATTCACTCCCAAATGGTTATGGGTCAGAGACAAGTTAGTGATTAATATTTGCATAATACTATTCAGAACCAGGTTGCCTCAGTGTTTGCTCTTTAACTATACAGTGAAAGCCAAATGGCAAAATCTGCTCCAAAATGTAAAAAAGAAATAGACTTTATCTGTCTGTGTGTACTAGAGGAGGAAAGATACTTCTAATTTCAGATGGAAGACAAGAAAACGTATTCCTTGGAAATGGGAAAAAAAGAATGAGGATGAATTATGACTCTAACCTTTTAAATATAGACCTCTCCAAAGGACAAACAAACCCAATGACTCTATCTTTCGTGCTTCAGGCTAACTCCAAAGTTTAGTATCTCTTAAAATGTAAACAGGCTTTACAGTTAGTTAAATTTCCTCAGAGCTCTCGCCCTCCATACCCTTGTAAATTTTCTTATAGAGACTTGCTCTTGGCTCAGGACATCAAGCCTCAGGATTATTTACTTGACAAGTACACTCCTGTAACACTGACATGTTTTCTGAATAATCCACACTAGTGAGGTGATGCTAACATCTAATGGTTTTCCATATTTACAATGTGCCAAATTACTCTTGATGTTTACTTACTACTTATAAAATTTCACTGATCTCTACTCCCTAGCATGAAGTCACACTGGAGCGTGGATCCCTTTTCACATATGAGAAAACAAACACTAAGTAGCTATGAAAATGTTATCCACCCACAAGAGAAAGCTGGTGCATATGTAATTTGACTATAAGCAATTTGATCCTAGAATATGCTAAATACCGGACTTATTAAGGAGAAATAATTAACATCAGTGGCATAACAAATGACTCAGCATCCCCATCCTTCTGAGGAGAGGTGCTGTGTCTCTCTTTTTGGGCTGGGTTCCTGACTGATATCTTCACTTCCAAGCAATACTCTTGTCTTTCAGGGACTCATTCCCAGGGCATGGAAATGCCTGGCTTGATTCACAATTAGATGAGAATTATTGCATCTTTCTGCCAGAAGTCTCTCTTGTTTTCCTCTGTGCTCTCTAACACCTGGCAGGGTACTTTAGCTATGTTTGTACATGGGATTCAGAACAAATTTTCAGTCTCTATAAAAGACATCCAAGAAGTAGCAAGAACCCATTCACTTGGTTTTGGCAGGCTAAACACTGGGAAAAGTAAGTGAAACTACATGTTATATTGATGAAGTAAAAAATTTTCAATTATCTATTGTTTGTTTAAAGATGAAGTATAATCCAGGGTCTTATGCATACAGAACCAACAAAATATCTTAAAAATGTATTTTAAAAGGGGGGGGTGTAACATGGACTCCCTTCAAGAGTGAAACGTTTCTCCAGAGGCACTACATGTATAAACTGCAACTTTGTTTCTCCCTAACTGCCATGAGTTGAGAAGCTGTGAAAATCCCAAATAAATGAGGTTTTTTATCCTGAGATTTAAAGTAACTACTTTCAACTGACCTACTTTCTTCATTATTAAACAGTTTAAAACTTCATATTCTTGATGTTTTAGCTAAGTAAGAGTAATTATGTTTTACACACCTGATATTTAAAATATTTTCTGGAACTTAATATTTTAATAATAATTGCTTATTATTTCTTGACAATAAAAGGGAAAATATGAAGATAAGGATACAAATTTTTTAAACCATTGGAATAATTAACTAGTATTAGAGAAATAATCACAATGGTTGTTGTTATTATTAACCAGAAATGGTGTTATTATTATTCAAATAATTTATCTTGAATTTTGAATGTGTACATTTCTATATTGGTATAATTACAAATGTCATTAAAGTTATGTTAATTAGGAGAGTTTATATTGGCAATTCTCAAAATTAACCAGTAAATCACACTTTCCCAGGGACCAGGATAACTTCCTAAAGTGCTGGGAGTTGTAGTTCATGAAAAATAACAAAGCATCATAGAAAATTACAGTGGCTTATAAATTTGTCCCTAAAATGCCCTGCAACATGTGGGTCGAAGTCATTCTCTGCTAGCAAATTCTGTGGAATGGTCCTGACCAAATTTCATCTCTTGGTCAGTATTTAATATTTAATAAAGCTTGCTTCAAATTAGGCCCAAAATAATAGAATTGTTTTTTTTTCCTAAAATTGAAGATCAAGTTAACATAGCTAAAAATAAGATAAACCAATTTCCTTAGAAAGGAAAAGTGTGCTGAAACTAGGTGCTCCCAGAAATAAAAGACTGTATTGAACTGTGCACATAGGTGTGCTTGCCCTGGGAGTAATCAAAGTAAAAGACTGTAAGGACCTAAGCAAACATGTTAAATAGAAGAGATTAGTGCATGCCTCAGTAACATGACTGTAATAATAAATATTTCCATAAAATTTGAAAGGTTACCAGGTCAAAACTGACTCACTTATCTAAATAAATCATCTAATCTTAGAAGTTTTGTTTTACAATCTTAAAGTTCAATGCTCAAAGTGGGTTATTATTTTATTAGAAAGGTCAAAAGGGAAAAAAGAAACAGTACAAAATTAATTTATAATGTGAAAGGTTCATTGAAGAATTATCTAATTGGTATATTAAGGATTTTAAATACTTGAAAAGTTACCCATATCTTTAGGCAAGATAAACTTTATCTCATGAGAATCCTAATTATAAACCTGACATTTTAACTAGAAAATCCTACTGACTGCCTATAAATTAAGGCAAGATAAGATATGAAAAACTATAAAAATCTCATGAATAGAATGCAGTTTTAGAAATATTACGAATCTTAGGGAAAAAAAATACATTGCTTCTACTTTACAAGATGAACACTTCACAGTAGCCGGTTCAGCAACTCTCCAGAACTTGCCCCCTGGGTTATATTTATGTTTCTATGCTTGTGGCATGCACAACTGGACAGTATTTTTCTGTGTACCTTTACCTTTAACTGATGAGTCTCAATGCAATAAAAGATGTATGCTCCCATAGAGCTATGCCTTTGTAAGCCTAGATAACTCTAGAGTAACCTGTATATATATATCTCAAGCATGTGTATATACAAACTTTTATACGATTGGCTAAATGTGATACCTACTCTCCCCGATTACATAGTTTAGTTCAACCATAATTCTATTAAAACCAGTTTACAATTAATAAATATTAATCACGTTTTGATTTAACAATAACAACACTAAAAGAAATTAAGATTATTTTCACATGTTCTAGAGGAGAATGCTTCCAGTGTTGCTTGTGTTTTGTGGTACAATGCTGGATCATGACCTTGTATAATCTTGTGCTGAATCTGAAGTGAAATATGAATGCTAAAGTCTACACTTTATACATGACCGCTTTTATGTTTCACACTTAGCATTTCTGAGATATTTTCAAACATAAATGTTAACATGGAAATATATATAAATCATTTGCACTTATAAATAATCTATTACTTGCTTTAATTTGAAATCTCCCAGATCTCTTTATTGAAGTCACACCTTTATTTAGGATTGTTGTATTGTAAGAGACAGAGTGGTATATAGGATAATCCAAATAAGAGATATTGTTTCTATGTATATTAATATATAGTAGACAAGGGATATCATGAAGATTTTCTCTCAGGTTTTTCTCAAAGGTTAGTAATGAGAATTGTAGTTCAAAAAAATCTTAGATAAATTTGATCTAAAATGAATAAATGATTATTAATCTGTATGTATAATGCTTATTGCCATGTTTAGCATATTCCATACAATCCTTTATTGTTATAAGAGTTATGTATAAAATACTGTAATCTATATTCAAGAAAATATATAGTCCCAAGTTCCTCTACAAAATATATATGCAATGGCAAATATAGAGCGAATGAATTTCATATATGAATCCTGGGATGTTTGCTTTGCCTATTCACCAGCTAAAATTCAGACTCCTCCTTATTTGAATGTGATTCAATCCTCTCTTGCAATACATTTCCACGCTATCTTTATGGGTGTTCAGAATGAAAAAGTAATTGCTTAAATGTGCTATACAGATGCAAATAATCCACTGAGTGTGTGTGTGGGGGTGTGCACATTCACATGATTTTAGCAACACTTTGGGTTAACAGTCTTGCATCTTCACTTTTAAACAGTTCAATAATAAATGCTTAAGACCAAGTGATGAGGGTATTGTTGTCAAACCTTCAAGATGAGAAAACATAAGCTCACTTTCTTCTAACCTAAACTGCTATTGCCTCAGTGCCCCATAGCAGACAACCAGATGACCACCAATGTGCAGTATTGGTAATTAAGATATAAGTTTTCATGAAAATTTTTAGTGCTTTCAGAAATTTTAGGAGAAGAATGTTGCTTTAAGGAGAGGAAAGTGTGCTGTAAAAATGCTGCTGAGTAACTTTACACAGTGAAGCCTACACAATGAGTGTCAGATCTAAGACTTGTACAGAGTGTGGAACCACCCAGGCCCATACCAAACACCATGAGATCAGACTCTTGAGATCATGAAGTGGAAAAGATGAACTCTACCCACAGTTGTCATAAAAGACTTTTGACAGGGCAACTAGGAAAGCCAATTCCCATTCCCTAGAATCATATTGGCTTTTGTTACCCATGGACATGGATAGTTTTATTTCCCATTCAATCTGATTTAAGAAGCTGTGAGAGGAAACCCCAGTATTAAATGGCATTATTTTGTATTGTTATTTATGTGAGTTTTGCTCAGTTACATATTTTCCCATGTTCCTGTAAAATATGTTAAGATTTTATTTCACGGACTCCTTAGAAATTGCTAGGTTTCCTGATAGAAAATGATTGGCACATAGACAGCTATGGCCACTCAGCTTGTGGTTGCCTTTAAATGACTGGGAATTATGTTTGCCTAGGGAATTACAACTTACTTTCTGCCCTGTCAAACTGTGTCTTTACTGCTGGTGGGCTTCATCCTTCTGTTATGTGTGACGTCCTTCTTTAAAGTGGAGAAGAATGGTGTTATACTCCTTATTACAGTATGTAAAAAGCTTCCAAGACATACACACACACACACACACACACACACACACACACACACACACACACAAACACACACACACATACTAACACTCATGCAAACACCACAAAAGAATGAAAATGCTCTTGGCTGGGATTAATTTTTACATGAGCAAAGAGTCTAAAATATCCCACTGGAATCTACAAAGATTCTAGATTATTTTTCTGTGAAGATTAACCTACATTAATTAACACCTTGATCCTCTTGTATATGGATCCATGACAGCTTCCAATTTTAATGTCATATTGCATGATATTTACAATTGCTATTTTTAAGTGAAACATAATAACTATTTTTGATGATTTTTTTTCACAATTAGACAATCTTCTGAATAACCAATGATATTCTATTGTTTCATTTTACCAGGATCATGGTGCTTTTATTGACCTAGTCTGACATGTATGTGTTGCACGTTACCAACACCTAGGTACTTTTATAAACATAATCTGAGATGTATGCATTGTGTTTTACCAGAACCATAGTATTCTTAAGGATATAGTCTGACATGCACATGTTGCACTTTTATCAGCACCATGTGTCAGCACCTTGCTGCTCTTATGAAGGTAGTCTGCTAAGTTGATCCTGCTGTGGCTTTTGGGGTCTGAAATAAACTTAAAATATGACAGAGGCTGGTGAACATCAGAGGCTGAGATTCTCGACTTCTTTTCATGCCCCTCTCTTAGTTAGGGTTTTACTACTGTGAACATTCACCATGACCAAGACAACTCTTTTTATTATTATTATTATTATTATTATTATTATTATTATTATTATTATTTTCTTTATTTACATTTCAAATGCTACCCCAAAAGTTCCCTAACCCCCCCACCCACCCCTGCTCCCCTACCCACCCACTCCCACTACTTGGCCCAGGCGTTCCCTTGTACTGGGTCTTATAAAGTTTGCAAGAGCAAGGGGCCTCTCTTCCCAGTGATGGCCGATTAGGCCATCTTCTGCTACATATGCAGCTAGAGACACAAGCTCTTATAAACACAACATTTAATTGGGGCTGGCTTCAGGTTCAAAGTTTCAGTACATTATCATGAAGGTTGGAGAATAGCAGAGATTAGGCAGGCATGGTGCTGGAGGAATCCAAAGTTCTATATTTTGATCCAAAGACAGACAGGAGAAGACTGGCTCTCACGTGGCTAGGAAAACGTGGCTAAGAAAAGTGTCTCATAGTCTCATAGTAACACACTTCCTCCAACAAGGGCACAGCTACTTCAACAAGGTCACATCCCCAATTAGTTCCACTCCCTGGGGTAAGCATATTCAAAGCATCATAGCCCCACACTGTTATGTCAGACCCTATGAAAAGCCTTGACCACATCAGGAAATCTTGATAAACATTCTCCATGGGGGTATCATCTCTGCACATTACTTTATCTGAAAACAATTAATTCTATAGATCCAGCATCACAAGTTAAATTGCATGATGGTTTATGGGAGCCATTAATAGAAAGGGCAGAGAGGTAGATTAATGATTGGGACCTTCTGTGTGGTTTTATTTCTTTCAGAGACAATTTGTGATCTATGCGTTCCCAGTGAAGTTGTGGTCACTATGTGCTACAAATTTTCTGTCTTTAGAATTATTTTAGTCTTGTGTGTTCTCCCAATACATACATTTTACAGTGTTAGATGAAACTTAATTTTTTTCTTTGTTTATTTCATTTAACCATCTACAGACAGACTAAGTATAACTCTCTAGGAGCCAACATGTCCATTTTGGGAACTGTTAATCTTAAATAATTACCTGGTAGGAAAAAAGATGTAAAAGCCACCTGATTAATTATAACCCTCCTTATTATTGAAGTTTATGTGTGGGGTATAAAAACATACAGTATGATTCCCAATAAAATAAATAATTGTAACAACCTCAACCTGATAAACTACTAGCACTGTCTACTTGGGCAATTTAAAAGTTTTAAGTTTGTTTTGTGAATCTTTGATCAAAATTTGCTCTTCCAAGGCTTGCCCTTATGCTGCATTAAGAGTATTTGAAGCTCTCCCTTGTGAGGTTATGCCAATGCCTGGCAAGTACAGAGTGGATGCTCACAGTCATCTATTGGATGGGACACAGGGCCCCTAATGAAGGAACTAGAGAAAGTGCCCAAGTAGCTAAAGGGGTCTGCAACTTTATAGGAGGAGCAACAATATGAACTAACCAGCACCCGCCAGAACTGTGTCTCTAGTTGCATATGTAGCAGAGGATGGCCTAGTTGGCCATCAATGGGAGTAGAGGTCTTTTGGTCTTGTGACAATCATGATCATATGCCCCAGTACAGGGGAATGCCAGGTCCAGGAAGCGGGAGTGGGTGGGTTGGGGAGCAGCGCAGTGGGGGGGGAGGGTATAGGGGGCTTTGGGGCTAGAATTTGAAATGTAAATGAATTAAATATCTAATAAAAATTGCCTTAAAAAGAGTATTTGAAGAACTTACTCCAGTGCCTACAAACCAACACTGATAAAACCAGACTGCCATTTTAGTGTCTGCCTCATGTATTGCCATTAGGACATTCTGAACAACTAACAAGGGGTGAAAACATCCCTTCAGTGTCTATGTATGTTCCCATCAGCCTCAGAATCTTTCCTTATTAACCATTTTCAAGGCAACTGTATCCTAGGAAGATTGTGCTGTTTTACATGAGACCTCCAATTCATTTTTAAAAGAATGTGATTGGTAATTTAATGCCGAATAACACATTTGCTTAGGCACTGTGCTTTTTCATTATAGTTTTTAAAAAGTAGTAGTGTATACATCCTATTTTGCTCTCTCAGTGTGTTCAGATGTTTAGAATAATGAAAAACAAATGCTCAGATGTGTTACATTTCATGATTAAGCTGATTTTCTTTAATAGCCTCATAAAAATATAGTAAACACATACACATAGATATACATATATCAAACTAACAAGGGATGCCATTAAACTATGTGCTACTACTTGCCTAACATGAACAGAGCCCTAGGTTCCATCCCACCATATGGAAGTAAAGTAAATTTTACATATAGTAAAATAAAGTGAGGATTTTAAATAAACAATGACAGGTATATGCTATTTGATTTAACAAAAGTGTGTTGCAAAAGATTTATAAAAATCATTTATCCTAAGATTAAAGTATTCTTTAGATATATGCATATATGTATTGGACATTAGATAAACAATAACTCTTTGTTATTTTCGATTTTATATTCTAGAGTATAAATACATGTTATTTCAAAAGTTTTAGACAAAATGTCAATCTAAATTTTAGTACTGTGTAGGAAGAAATTACACACACACACACACACACACACACACACACACACATCTTTTGCAGGAAATTATTTCTTTGTAAGTGTAAACAATATTGAATGGAATAATTATTTCAGCCCCTTAGATGGAAAAGTAAAGACAATGGCAAATACAGGCTGCAGAGTTACATCTGATACCAGGTATCATTTATATTCAACCATGTGTCCTCTTGGTGGAGTGTAATGGTTTGTATATTCTTGGACCAGGGAGTGGCACCATCTGGAGGTGTGGCCTGGTTGGAATAGGTGTGACCTGGTTGGANTANGTGTGTNACTGTGGGTGTGGGCTTAAGACTCTCACCCCAGTTGCCTGGAAGTCAGTCTTCCAGTAGCAGCCTTTGGATGAAGACGTAGAACTCTCAGCTCCTCCTGCACCATNTTCCAGTAGCAGCCTTTGGATGAAGACGTAGAACTCTCAGCTCCTCCTGCACCATGCCTGCCTGGATACTGCCATGCTCCTGCCTTGATGAAAATGGACTGAACCTCTGAACCTGTAAGCCAGACCCAATTAAATGTTGTTTTTATAAGACTTGCCTTGGTCATGGTGTCTGTTCACAGCAGTAAAACCCTAACTAATACAGTGGAGTATACTGTAATTTATGAACATACTCTTTACTTGATGGATTCACAAAACATCCTGCTATGAATCTTCCTTTGGCTACACTGATTAACATACACACTTAATACACAGATCCGTACAGCTGACACATGTACACACTATCGAAATACAAACACACTCATGTACTCACTCACATCTATGCATTCATACACATATCCATACACAGGCACGCTCACAGAAAGAAACAGAAACAAACACCATACACAAATGTATATGCTTGAGTAAAATCACCAGCACTATATAAAACAGAATTTTAACATGTGATGACTAGTGAATGGGCTGTGCTGCTCTATAAGAGACAGCTATTTCACACAATCTGTTACTTTGTAAGTGATGTAGCTTTTAAATCATATCACTTCTGTATTCTTTGTGCATACAGTTTGATTTTTTAAGTTTACTGTGGCTAGAATCGCTCCTTCATTCTCTGGGCTACAGTGTTTTTTTGTGGAATTATCTTAGTGCATACTTCAATAAACTATATATCAATGACATTTGAAAATATAATATGATTTTGAACAGACATAGTTTAATATGGACTGAAGATGTGTTTTATTATTGTATCCAAATAAGATGGCATATATTTTACTAATAATACCTCCAATTTGGTATCCTTTTTTCTTCTTTTTAACAAAATAGCGGAAATGTCCTTTTAAAGGGTTGGAATTTAGACCTGGGGACCAGAAGTAGACACATATGCACAGAGGCACAGGCACACACAAACACACACACACACACACACACACACACACACACATACACACAAATCACAATGAAAAAACTTGGACATTTTTGTCTCTTAAGACATTTGTTAGAAAATTTGTTTTTGTTATATATTGGTCTTTTGCTTATATAGATTGACTTCATATATTACTATGTTTGTTTGTTTTGTTCTGTGCGTTTTGTTCTGTTTTCA
The DNA here is from genome assembly GCF_900095145.1 of Mus pahari. Taxonomy (NCBI): domain Eukaryota; kingdom Metazoa; phylum Chordata; class Mammalia; order Rodentia; family Muridae; genus Mus; species Mus pahari. The sequence goes on from NC_034591.1 coordinate 80,604,891, forward strand.
TTTTCTGTTATTTTTCTTTGTTGTATGTGTTTGTATGTATTTTAAAGAAAGACAAAAGAAAGAGCCTGCAGTTGGTTATACAAGAAAGTAGGGAGAATCTAAGCAACAGGAAAGGAGAAACCATGATTAGACTATATTGTAAGAAAATGACTTTTCTGCACTAAATGAATGTTTTCAATACAATATATAAAGAACCAATTATAGAGCTGTGAAACAATTTTGTAAAAGTCAATTCTCCATTTTTTTCCTCTTTTTAAAATTTATTATTTTATCCTGCACATTCTTGGTTATTTTATGCAAAAATATTTTATTAGAGGAATTAATGTTACTATTAAAATCTAATTAACATAATTCTCTGAAAAGATAGCCAAAAATAATAATTAAATAAGCACAATAAAAGAAATAACACTTTGAAAGATGCTTTATAATGGAAGCTAAAAACTTAAACAAAATAAATAATGTAATACATTTTAGTATTGGGGCAAGGAGATTTTACTAAATGTGAGGATTACCTGAATATTATTAGAATATGTTCTTATTAAAATTTTATAAGCATTAATTCATTTAAATGAAAAATAGTAGGCATATGTATTTTGTTAATCTAGATACATATACACTAATAGAATTTCAAAGAAATTTTTATAAAAAGAAAAAATTAACTGTATATATGTAAAACATCATATCAGTTTTCATAAACCCCTGACGCACATATTGTCAGTATTTGGCAGGCAGCTACCAAACTGCCTCAAACATTTTTCTAGAAATTTCTGTTTACACTTCAGAGAGTTCCTGCTAATGACACCATCATCATTGCATGATGGGACTAGTCATCTACAGCACTCAGCTCGGACGTTTGGGGCATAAAATGCAGAATTCAGGTACAATGAATTATAGGATGCTTTAAGCCTCCCTTTTTTGTTGTATTTTCTTTGGTTTGTATTCTGGAGAAATTTTAACATGTTTCCATTTATAATGGCCCCTTTATTCCTCAGCTTCATAATTATCCCGCTATGAGTGACTGATGAACAAAGAGCTAAAAACACATAAAACCATTAAAACTGAATTTATTATGAAAACTTCTTGGATTTTTCAAATCTCTTACATACAATAGTATGTTTGTAAATACAGGTACTTTGACTTGTTCAAAAAGGCTTCACTGGCTTTTTTATTTTATTTTATTTTATTTGCTTTACATTTTTTATTTGATATTTTCTTTATTTACATTTCAAATGCTATCCCGAAAAATCCCTATACCCTCCCCCAGCCCCTGCTCCCCTAGCCACCCACTCCCACTTCTTGGCCCTGGCCTTCCCCTGTGCTGGGTCATATAAACATTGAGAAGTAAGCAGTGTTTCTGATGGTTTCCCCTTCATATGTATTCTGTGAAATTTTTCCTTGTTGCTTCCTAACTCTTTCTTTGGACTGAATGTTTTTCATGGATCTATATGCTATGAATATATTATTGTCCTGTCTATTGGCTTTACTATTTAATATATGATTAGATATTTCTTTCTAAGTTTGTAAGAGCTTTCTTTTATGATGCTATTTAAGTTATGGTCTATGCTAATGACCAGAGATCTTCTCTTTCTAGTGTACCTATGACTAGTGTGTTTTCTTTATCATCTCCTGAAGTTCTTGCATATTCTCTTTGTATGTTTTTGTTTTTAAATTTCAATTTTCTTACTTTGACGGGACCAGCTTCTCCACTTTTGCTCCAAGCTCTGCTTTTCTGTCTTCTGCATGACTGGTTGTTCTGAAATTGTTTTTCCCTGAGTTCTTTCATCTAGTCATTGAACTTTTTAGTTTTATCTTTATTTTAGCTAGAGTTTTCTTAAGTAATTCTTTAATTTTATATAGTGTGTTATCTTTAGAATCCCATTCATCCATTTATTGTGCTTCTTAGACATGAGTTGGGAGTTTACTTCAGTCCTTTTTAAGTTTATCAAGGTGTTTGTGTTCTCTTTGAATTTCTTAAATTCTTTGATTATAATCACAATTATAATTCAGTGTGTGTGTGTGTGTGTGTGTGTGTGTGTGTGTGTGTGTGTGTGTGTGTTCTGAATTTTACCTATGTAATTTCACTGGAGAACATTTCTATACGATTCAACAATATGAGGAATGGGCATATTTTTCCTACTTTTTCATATGATGTTTTCGTGGTGGGACGCATGAATATTTGATTTTGGTTTGTTATTGGCAAAATCTGTTTGATTTCAGGTCAGGTAAGGTAGAAGGAGTGAACAGGACAGTCCTTCCGATAAATGGTCTTGTTTATTCATTCTGGAGTCTCCAGCTCACTGGTAACCTGTGTTGTGTTAGGTCTTAGAGATCTTCTGGGGTTTCTTGGGAATATTCTAAGAAGACTTCCTGGGTTGAGCCAGGGACTAGAAAGGCAGCACAAGGAAGGAGAATCGACATGAGAAAGTATGTGCATATGACTGTTGATCCTGGAGAGGGATGTGAATAGACAGGATGGTTGGGGGGTCTCATTTTCAGACTCAGCAAGAGGGCATGTCGATTTGACTTATAGCTAGGTCTGGGCAAGGAGCAGATGTGTGGTGAAAGGATTAGGTTCTGGGTCTGAAATGTGAAAAAAAAATAGCAACTTTGTGTTAATAACAACTTTTTCATGAGCATTTGTGTTATGTAAGGTAGTTAGCAATATGTATTTAACATGTTCATGCAGCTATTTTACACAGCTTTATGAGCTTTAAGTCTTTATATTTAGGAAACTAGTTCAGAAAATGATAAATTCAAAGTCACAAGTAAGTTGGGCAGTGCTGTACATGTCTTTAATCCCAGAACTTGGGAGACAGAGGCAGGCAGAGGCAGGCAGATTTCTTAGTTTGAGGCCAGCCTGGTCTACAGAGTGAGTTCCATGACATCCAGGAGTACACAGAGAAACCCTGTCTCAAAACAAAATAAAACAAAACACAAAAACAAAAACAAAAACAGAAAACAAAGTCAGAAGTAATGGATGGGAATTATAATGCAGATTACTGACAGCTAATAATGAACTTAATTTATTACATGGGAAATATCTGACTAAATTTGCTATATTTTTTTAACCTGTTTAAAGTCATGTAAAAGTATCTAGGATACACTAATCAAAGTATGATAATCCACAAAACATATTTTTATCTCAAGCTTTTTTGTAGCTATCCCCTTGGACTGACTTGTTTTAATTATATCTGTACATGAAAATTAATTGTGCATATTTAGTTCAGTTGTGCATTAGTAGTTCAGTTTTAGCAATTTTCAAATTACATATTTTCTGATAAAATCTATTGACTTATAGTCAACCAACTTTTATTAATGTTACTTAATCAATCAAACTATGCTTATTATAGAACATGCATAAGTTAATTAAACCAAAAATATTGTGAAAATGGAAAAACACATGACTTCTGTGAATTTTGTGTTAACAAATTTGGAGTCAATAAAAGTCAGTGGCTGAAGGATGAAAGGCAAATAATTAATAAGATTCATAAAGATTCCCTGGTCATAATCTCATATAAAGTTCTAGTTGCTTTTAAATGCAAAAATAAATATCAGGAACAGTAAATTGAATTATACACAAGAAAGTGAAATTAAATATGACTTTCTGAAAGACATAATTTGAAAAATTATGGTGAAATTTTTGAAGAGGTATATTTTTAAGTTGACCAACTAACAATTCATATATTTCCACATGTATTTTATATATACCATGGAAATTGTGTTTATTTCTTATTCAAATTCAAGTTGTTTATTGCATAGAATTTAGAAAGCATAGATTCTATATTAGATTTGAATATACCATATTGAATTGAACAGATATTTTAATATGGTCTTTAATTATATACCATCTTATAATACAACTATGTAATTATGATCATTCCATATTGTGACTTTGTACTTATTGTAGCACCAGTGCAATAGGAACACTTACTAAATGATAGAAAGGTGCGTTATCATGAATTATAGTGTAGAAAGGCAAGGGTAAGTCTGTAAAATACAGGTATATTGTGGAAGACAAACCTGACATCAGTAAAAGAAGATATTCTGGAATATTTGTTTACTAGACTTAACTACATAATGATATTAATCCCACATGCCATGTATATTGACTATAGCCGTTATGTTTGTTTCTCTGTCCTGTATTCAGTGAAAGAAATGACCCTCTATGTTGTTTTTCAAGAGCACCTTATTGCTCAGTTTCAGGGAATCATTTAGCTACCTGAGAGGAAAGCCATACTTTAAAAGTATTTTAGATGCTATACAAGTACAAGATTTGTATGGGAAGGACTAGAAACTGCCATCTCGGATCCAACTTTGAAAATGATTTTCCCAATCCTACTGTTAGAATATGATATTTCTTATTCCTAATGGTTATTTCTAATGGATGTGGTCATAGCTATAAGAACTTCCTCTATCATCATAGAATTTAAAGAGAGTTAGTCTGTCTATAGAATAAATTTGAGGGGCGGTGTGTCCTCTATGACTTTATTTCTACATGTAGCAATAAAAACTTCCCTTTATCAGCCTTGCCACGTTCTTCACTATATTACTCTTGCTAATGGCCTAGAGTAACATGACAGATTTAATGAATTCAACAATCATGGAGAGATAGTTTCCCTAATTCTGCTGTTAACTACTGAATAAGTCTTAATAAACCTGTTTACAATATTATAATGTTGTGAGGATATAGGAATTGCAGCTTTTACACTGGAATTTGGCTTGAGGAATATGGGGATAAATTATGTATATGTGGTGCAGTGGACTGTGAGAGGTAACCTGGTCCTTGCTTGAGCTAAGGCTAGCTCTGTCCTTCTAAAGACCCTGAAGGGATGGTAGGAAGGAGCTTTACCTGCTCATGGATGCCAGGCCCCTGGCACTATGCCACTAGCCACAGCCCCCATAGATTTCAGTCAGGTAAGGGCAGTACTCCAAGCCCCCCACATGTAGGTGAAAAAAGGAGACATGAGCACAGGTCACGTAGGCTCAAGACAGATCTTTATTCTAATGAGGTACAGAAAGGCCTTGAAGGCTTCACCAATAATCTTTCCTTTGCAGACATTTTTCCATGCAAAAGGTATTTAATCTCAGGCCTACCCTGAGAAGTAGGGTATGGTTTTACACACCTTCTGCATCTTTTCATCAGGATCCACCATAGGGCACCTACAGAGCTGCCCTCTAGTCTCCTGTAGAAGTCTCTCTGTACTCTCACTCTCAGCCACAATCAGCAAGCAGCTGCCCACTGAGTCAGGACAACCACCATGATACCAGCTGGAGCTCCCCCCTTCCTGATTTCCTCCACTACTGGGTCCAGATCCCACCCACTGGCCCAGATTCCATTCTCAGCTCTACTGTGGCTCATATGTGTATAATGTAATTCCTCATATATATAAAATATAATGGGACATATATAATTCCATGTGTACACACATACACACATATACACATACATGCACACACAGAGAGACACACACACATATGGGCACACACACAGAGGGAGAGAGGGAGAGAGAGAGAGAGAGAGAGAGAGAGAGAGAGAGAGAGAGAGAGAGAGAGAGAGAATATACCAGTATATAATTTTTTGCTCATGCTATAAACAATTAAATCCCAAACTTAAAATTGTGGGTATCTAAAGAATATGAGCAAGATTCTGCTGATGGGACCCTGATATAGCAGCCTCTTGT
>NC_034591.1:80610986-80626850 GCF_900095145.1 Mus pahari
GGATAGCATTTGAAATGTAAATAAAGAAAATATCAAATAATAAAACATTTAAAAAAAAGAAGAAGAATATGAGCCTTCCTCAAATGCACATCTCTTTGGCCCGGGATGTCTTAAGAGATTAGCATTATATTAACAAATCTATGTTTTAAGTTAGAAACAATGTGTCATTCTGAATATGTATGTATGTATGTGTATATGTATGTATATATGTATGTATATATATGCAGATGTATAAATGTAGATGTATATGATGTAAATATGTATGCAGATAATGTGTGTGTGTGTGTGTGTGTGTGTGTGTGTGTTTGTGTGTGGTGTATGTTAGCAGAAGATTCCAAGAGTTCACAGAGGAGCTGTGAAAAACAGCCACAGGGATAGAAACTTGATACTAAATTTCCACTGTGTTCTAGGCTAAGATCAGAGTGACAGTTTTAAAGACCTTTAGCTCCTACAAAGAGAAATCATATCCTCTGCTTCTGATTTACTTTGTAAGGTCTCACAACTGTCAGTGGCATTTCTATGCTTCCCCCTACCTAGTGTCTTCTAACGTTGATTCCATTTTATTAAGAGTAGTTTATTCTAAAATTCAATGTCTGAAACACCTTTATAGAATTTCACAGACAGAGAACAAAAATACTCTAGTTAAAGGGAAGGAAATCCCCCCATATGAATGGAAAGGTGTCATGATCTCAGGTCACCTTGCATGGCCAGTCCTCCTCTCCTCGGAATTCTCAGCCTGTGTTTGTGTCTTAATGTGCACTCTGTTAACTCATTATTGTCCGGCTGTGTAATTCATATTCCCGAGCAGAGTTTGCATTGCTGACTCTAAGAATGTCCCTCTGTAGTTTTAGTTTATTTTCTGCTGAAACCTCTTGCTGATATGGAATTTTTATCATATAACACATTTTTATGGCTGTTCTTTTTTGATAACCTGAAAACACTGTTTTCCACATGGCCAGGCTTGCTTTTACCTCTGTTCCTTGAACTGCCACTCATTTTATTCTTAGAGTCCCTCACACTTCTCTTCTGTAAGCATTTCATGTCAAAACTATTGTTCTCGAAGGAGTTCACAGACTCATCCAGCTCAAACAGCGCCCATTGACTAGGACCAGGTAGCTGACGCTGCCTTAATGTCTCAGACTTAGAGTCTATGTCATCCTTGAAAAGAGAACGTTAAATGTGGAGTATTAAAATATGAACTACAAATAAAATTAAATTTACAAAAAGAAAAGAGAATGTTAAAATGGAGTTTTATATTATATGTGTCTTATAATGTTTCCTTTCTTAAGTGAACAGTTACTAAAAATTTATACAGTTCCTTATTTTTATCTTTTATTATTATTTTTTTTACTCCGGATTTTATTCCCTTCCCGGTCTATCTTCTGACTGTTCCTCATCCTACACCCCCTGTCTCCACGAGGATGTCCCTAGCCCTCACCCCACCAGACCTCTAAACACCCTGGGACCTCCAGTCGTTTGAGGGTTAGGTGCATCTTGTCTGACCGAATCCAGACCTGGCAGCCCTGGCTGTATATGTTTTGGTGACTTCATATCAGTTGGAGTGTGCTGCCTGGTTGGTGGACCGGTGTTTGAGAGATCTCAGGGGTTCAGATTAATTGAGACTCCTGGTCCTCTTACAGGGTTGCCCTCCTCCTCAGCTTCTTCCAGCTTTTCTCTAGCTTCTGTCCAGTGGTTGGGTGCAAATATCTGCATCTGTCTCTTTTAGCTGCTTGTTGGGTATTTTGGAGGGCAGTCATGATAGGTCCCTTTTGTGAGTGCTCTATAGCCTCAGAAATAGTGTCAGGCCTTGGGACCTCCTCTTGAGCTCCCACTTTGGGTCTGTCACTGGACCTCCTTTTCCTCAGGCTTTTCTCCATTTCCATCCCTGCAGTTCATTCAAACAGGAACAATTAAGGCTTAGAGGTTTGACAATGGGATGGCAAACCCATCCCTTACTTGATGCCCTGTCTTTCTGCTGAAGGTGAACCCTACAATTTCCCTCTCCCCACTGAAGGACATTTCTTTTTTTACATTTATTTATTTATTTATTTATTTATTTATTTATTATTTTCTTTATTTACATTTCAAATGCTATCCCAAAAGTTCCCTATCTCCCCCCCCCCGCCCCTGCTCCCCTACCCACCCACTCCCACTACTTGGCCCTGGCCTTCAAGGTTCCTCCCTTTGAATCCTGAGAGTCTCTTTATGTTCCAGGTCTCCGGTACATTCTGGAGGGTCCTCCCAACTTCCAACCTCCTGATGTTGCCTGTATACATTCCCTGCTCCCCACTGACCCAATATCAGATCATGTTTCCCTCTTCCTCCCCCTCAACCTGCCTTCCACTTTCCCTTCCAGTTTGCTTGTTCCTTCCCCCACTTGTGATTGCTTTCTTCTCCCTCCCAAGTGGGACTGAGGCATCCTCACTTGGGCCCTTCAGCTTGTTGACCTTTTTAAGTTCTGTGGACTGTATCTTCTTGACCAGATACTTTCTTACCAGTTCTTACTAAAACTGTACCAGAAAAAAAAATATTTTTTGGCTGTTAATGGGTTTATTTTTCAGGAATAAATATCAATTTTCAACACATGGTTCACTAAGCAGGAGGATTTACATATTAGAGTATTATTAGAAATACAGGTTTGGGTTTCTCCCTAAGACAATTGGATCAGAAATTCTGAGACAATGTGTTCCAGTCCCCGGTTTTGTAGACATCCCTGGTTCTTCTAGGCATGTGTCTAAATTATGTCCCATGGGTATTACAGCCAAAATAATAGTAATACCATTTAAATATATTTGACTTCCTTAGTGATTTTGTAACCTGCTGACATAGCTGTAGAAAAATCAATCTCATATAACTTTTGATTCATAATCTGATTAACAGCCTTTACACTTTGCACCTTTCCAAGAGCTCCATACCTAATTTCTCAACTAATTTAATGCAGACTTAGGCTCATTTCCTACTACAGGGATAAAAAGCTATTTCCCACCGCATTTCTTTCATGTGGGACAGCCTGAAGAAATGAATAGGAAATGACAATAACCCAGTACCGATTTATCAACCTCACTGTCATTCTTTAAATATCACTTTCAGAACTACGTTATTATAGAGCACCAGTAGAGGACAAAGCAATGATTTGGGCAGGCTCCAGAAACACTCTCAAATGTCAGGAAAAATATTTTGTTCCAGAATTATGATAGATTTATGCTATGAATAAAGGTTTGCGATTTAGATAATATATGTCACCCTTCTTCCATGGCACAGTGATAATAGAATTATAAGAGAGGGACTTCATTGTTTTCATACTATGACAAAAATATGAGCCTGTTCTTTTGTAAGGGGAGAAAGTAGCATGTATTATTGAAGAAGCAGAAGCCAGTGATTGAATACCCTCTTGCCTTTTATCTCCACCTCCACTGAACTCACTTGTATTCTTCCTGCCCTATGAGCAGAACGAAGCTCTGCCAGACAATTGTTGCCTAACCTTTGCCAGCTGCCTGTGTTGTCAAAATATTTCTGCTCAGTACATATGAGGCTTAAAGAAGCTTTTTATTAATTCATTCAGAAACGTCTTTCTAGTTCATTCTATCATTTTCATTTCTTCTCCTATATTGATTCTATGTTCATCTCTCAATGAAATAGTGAAGCACAAAATCAAAGAAGCAGTAAATAAAGACATTTGAGAATAAGTATAGATTATTGTATGAAAAATATAATGATTTTCTTTGAATACAAACAGACAAATTTAGTATATATACACAACGTGATGATGGATTTTAAATTCTCAAAATACATAAAAACAAAACATTGTGGAAAATATAATTTAAGATATTATTTTAAGGTTTCAGAATATATTTTAGACAATTAGAGTATATCAAAACTTTTCAATTATAATTATTATAAATTATATTTTCCACTAGGCTGTCTTTAAATAGTCTCAATTTGATATTAAAATTGAATTTTGTGGATGAGATTGATGAATACTCAAATACAATAATTAACTGTGCATTCTATACAAGTGTTTTATGTGTCAGAAACTAAACTACTATACTTGTGAATAGTAACAAAAGAGTAAAATGTAACATTGCCAGCAGTTTTGTTTAGGGTTTAGTGCTATACCTAATGAGGCAGTTGCTGTTGAAAGATACAAAAAGGAGTATTTGAAGCTTGTAAACTGTATTTTGGCATGGTTGTTAATAAACTTTTGATGCATTCTATTATTTAATTAGCATAATTTGAGTCCTCCCCATGGGTCTGTTCTTGGATCACCTCCTATGGGAAATGAGACAGTGTTATTTCAATAATGCATAATAGCCATAATTTTACAGCAGCTACTCAACACTACCAATCACAATTTATCTGAGTGAATACGGGCCTACTGTGATTGGCAGCTCTGCATAACTGGAGATTCAATTTCACATTTACTGATACACCAAATCAGAAATTCTCAGCCGAATATAAGTCCATTCTAGTTGTAGACTAGTGATTTCTTGAATTGATAGTGGCTGCTGAAATATTTATTTAAATGGTATTTGATCAAAAATTTTACAGAAGGAAAGACATGTGATTGCTTTGGTGGCTGGGATGAAATAGCACTGGCAAGCTGGCTGTGTAGTCCATACATGGTCCCAGAAAACATCTGGGCTTTTGGGAGCAAACTGCCCATCACAGGTTCAGGGTTTCCAGACCATACCTTACACAAGTACTCATCATGATTATTGCCTAAAAATGACTGGGTCTATGTAGACCTAAGCTTTGAGATGATGGATGGACTTCCATAAGGATCAGTCTAAAAGAAGCAGTCCATTATGACAACACCATAAAGATGCTAATGATGATGCTTATTAATTGGTTAAGAATTACCCCAAGACATTTTATATTATTTGTTGCTATTGTGAAGGGTGTTGTTTTCCTAATTTCTTTTTCAGCCTTTCTATCATTTATTTGTATAAAGGAAGGCTACTGAGTTAATTTTATGTCCAGCCACTTTACTGAAGTTGTTTATCAGCTGTAGAAGTTCTCTGGTAGAATTTTGGGGTTGCTTATATATATTATTATATCATCTGCAAATAGAGATACCTTGACTTCTTTGTCAGTTTGTGTCTCTTTGATCTCTTTTTGTTTTCCTATTGCTCCAGCTAGAACTTTGAGTACTATCCTGAATAGATATGGGAGAGTGGGAACCCATGTCTTGTCCCCAATTTTAGTGAAATTGCTTCAAGTATCTCTCCATTTAATTGGATATTGGTTAATGGTTTGTAGTAAACTGCTTTTATTATATTTAGGTATGGGCCTTGAATTCCTGATCTCTCTAATACTTTTAACATAAAGAGGTGTTGGATTTTGTCAAATGATTTTTCAGGGTCTAAGGTGATGATCATGTGATATTTTTTCTTTCAGTTTGTTTATATGATAGATTACTTTAATGGATTTTCATAAACTGAACCCATCTTGCATCCCTGGGATGAAGCCTACTTTATCCTGATGAATGATGGTTTTGATGTGTTCTTGGATTTGGTTTGTGGGAATTTTGAGTATTTTTTCATTGATATTCATAAGTTGAATTTAGTCTGAAGTTCTCGTTTTTGGATAGGCCCTTTTGTGTGGTTTAGGTATCAGAGTAATTGTGGCTTCCTAGAATGAATTAGGCAGTGTTCCTTCTGTTTCCATCTTATGAAATAGTTTGAGGAGTGCTGTATTAGCTATTCTTTGAAGGTCCTGTAGAATTCTGCACTAAAGCAATCTGACCCTGGGCTTTTTTTGGGGGGTGGGGGGTGGGGTGGGGGGGGGGGGGTGGGAGGATTTTAATGACTTCTATTACCTTAGAGGATATGGGCTTTTTTAAGATAATTTACCTGCTCTTGATTTAACTTTGGTACGTGGTATTTCTCTATGAAATCATCCATTTTATCTAGATTTTCCAGTTTTGCTGAGTATAAGCTTTTGTACTTTTGTAGTAGGATCTGATAATCTTTTGGATTCCCTCTTCTTAGCAGCAATTTTTGTTTGACTTTAGACTTCTCATAAATATTTTTTTCATAAATATTTTCTTTTTCTGATAGAAGAAAGAGGAAAATTTCACCGAGATAGTAATCTTTGATTAAATATTTTCAGTTCTATTTTTATAGGATCATTTCAGAGAAGGTAGATTCATAGATGTGAGAAAGTATATGGTATACCCAGGGAAGAATGTGCAGATACAGTGGAAGGACATAAGCTGGAGAGATCTCCTTCTACATGTACAGTTTTATTCTTTAGATGTTAAAACCTTTTCAGCAAACTCATGGTGACAATTTCTAAAGATACAATAAAACTTTTATCAGTATTGTTCTTAGAAGGATACAGAGTGGTAAGAAAGAAAATTTTACCGAAAAACAAATATAATTAAGTTTTGAAAGTTTCATAAATGTGACCTGTATTTGATAATTTTACTCATATTAATAAATTTTATATAAATATATTTATATAAGATTTAAAGAATCTTTAAATACTCATCTTCAAACATATTTTTTAGTACAGTACTTTGAGTTGATGACCTCTATCAGCTAGAAAAGGACACAAAGTATAAATCACTATGCCAAAAGTTCAAGTTACTGAAATCTTATCAAAATTAACAAAATCGAGTAGTGTTATATAAGTCATTTTTATGATACTTGAATCTAATATATTCTAGTGTCAAAAAGTATTTAAAATTAAGTAAATTTTTAATAAATTCCTTACTAACAAATCATCATTTATATTGTATAAATGTGATTAAGAACGCACTTATTAGAGATTCCTGTTTTAGTTTCCTTCATAATTAAGAATAATCTTTGTAAAAAAAAATGAGTTACAGTGGTAAAGCTAAACATTCATTCTGATTTTGTTGTTATTCTACTGGCCGTGGCTTTGAATTTCCTCATGTTCATCTCTGAAACACACCTAAAGCTAGGTATTATGTGTAACCATCTCTATATCCAGGAGTCAAAGTGGAACAGAAAGCCAAGTAGCTGCCTGAGGTGGTATAAAGGCTCCTAGTAAGAGGAATCAACATCATAAAGCTCAGTTTCACTTTTCTCTGAGTCTTTCTTCCTTAAGAATGAACAGGTGATAGTACTGATTTGTTTCTAGATATTACAAATTTCTGTTTTACAGGGGATATCTGTAGGGGTGTTTGTTGGCTAAACAGTGTTCTCCATGGTACCTCATTATCATGGAGTACACTGTTCTGATCTGTGTGGTCATATGTCACTGTCTTATGAAGAGGGTGGGGTCACATGACAGAGACCTGGTCAGGGCAGGTGAAGCTCCTACCATCTTCTCAGAGTTTCCCGGGATTCCAACCTGCTCAACCTTACCAATTTCCTGGTACGGGTCATTGTCCCACAGTCTTTAAATACAGACTTATACATATGATTAGAACAGTAGACATATTTGGCCATCCAGTGCCAACAATTTCTGCACACAACCACACACAAATATGTTCATTCTGACATTTCATAAGGAAAACTGAGTAAATTAACATTTAAATGCAAAGTATATGTTTTCTATTATTTTGCTGAAATACACAGGCATTTAAAACAAACAAATAGATTGTATAACTTATTAAAATGTAGAATTACTAAAACAGTACTGAAAATTGCTTTGTATATTATTTGGCAGGGAAATAATTTTTTAACAATCAAAACAGTCTTGTAAATTACTCCCCTGCTTTTAATATCTATTTATCTTTCAGATATCTACCAGTCAATAGTCAAAACTCTTTGTTTTAATGTGTCAAAGTTAAGACTACCATCGCAATCATAAGAAATTGAAGTAATATTCCATTAACTGATTTTCATAGGAAAACATCAGTATTTAATTCCAAAGAAAGATAGGGTTCTATATGTAAATTCACCCCAATGAACAACACATAATAGTTACACTGTTGTAAGGGTAATTTTCTAGCTGTAGTCTAAGATTATTCATGAGGGTGTAAATACTGAGATACATTTGAATGTAACTGCACATGGATTATGGAAAGCATAAATATAGTAGGATAAAACTAGCTGCTAGGGGAAAACAAAATATCAAAAAAAAGTACTTAATGGCCAACTCAGGCAGTCTTTTAGCTAGTGATTAATAGTGCAAACCAAAATCAAACAAAACTTCTTGACATCGTTGGAGCGGGGCAGTCTCATGACAGGGACATTAACTAGAAGGGGCTTTACTCCCTTACTTCTCTTATTATTATTACTGTTTGAGACATACTCTCAGAGAGTAAGTAGCACAAGATGTTATGGGACTCACCACACACACACACACACACACACACACACACACACACACACACACACACACATTGCTTAGATTGAGGTGGTATTTCTCCTGAATCAGCCTGAAATTATAGATGTAAATCATAGTATCAGATAAAGACCTATATAAATTCAAGGATAATTAATAGACCACAAAATGTAGAGATCAGAGCAAGGTAGAAATTATAGTGTATATCTGAAATAATATCTGAAGTAGTAAGATTATAATTCATCTGCAAAGGGGTAGTAACTTCAGCTGCTGTCCTTAATTTTTATAAGTCATCGGAGTTTACAATTAATAAAAATCATTAAAATTTAATTTATTCTTAATAATAGTTATATGCTTCTCTGAAAAGCTGTAGCTGATGAATGCAATGTACCCTATCACATTACAGCATTTTAATAATACTCAAGATTCCCTAAAACACCATAACTAGCAGTCTTTATAAGAATACACTGGGTTTCTTCTCAATCTTTGAGTCTGTAAGTAAGTCACACAAGTTTCATTACATTGTGTTTGAACAGAGATATTTTGAAATTTTTTTCTAAAATATTTTGGTTTAACTATCAGTATTTTGTTCAATAAATGCAAATGGAAATGTTAATATAAGATTAATTTTATTTGTATTGGCATATTCCCATTCTTACATCTTTTTCATTTAATAAAATATTCCAAAATTTTAAAGTTATTAGAATTTTTACCAGAGTCTTTATCATCTTTATATCAGTCCAATAAGTTCTGGGTAACTCTAGTTCAAGATACTAAAGATTAATTATGATGAAGGTTTTTAATAAATGTATAAGAATTTCAGTCTCAAGAAAAATTATCTTGGGTATAAATAAATAGTATTTGTAAATAAAATGTATTTTACATTTTGTATGCTTTAAAAGGCTGGGTATTGGGTTTTATTTGCCAAAAAAAATCTCATTTTGAAGGAAATAAGAGTTTATTTTGGAGTCATGTTGAATAACTATGGCCAAGGCACACAGAATTAGGTTACCACAGATTCTGTATTCCAATGTGGTTTTGGTTTCATGAAGTTTTGCAGTTTTACAGAACAAAGAAAGTCATAAATCAACAGTTTTAAATACTGTGCTGGGTACATCAGAGAAGCAGGTACATAAAGGTAGGGGAAGCTTTCCTAGAAACCTAAGTTGTTATCTTATGACATTCTTTACTTTTGGCTTGGTGGTAGCTAGCAGTGTGCTAAGTTAATAAATTATATTTTATAAAATCTATTCTTCACAAGATATTATTCCTGATACAGAGGTGGGCAAGTAATCGAGGCTCTGGAGAGGCAGAGCTAGCTCCGGATGTGGTGATTAGCTGTTGGACTATCTGCATTCCAATCTTCCACTGTGCTGCAGCTCCAGTCAATCAGTCTTTGCAGATGCAGCTACTTTCCAGTTCTTGTTCACATCCCTTACTCTGTGTTACTTGAAAAATCCAAAGAATCATTTATAACATCTCCCACTCCCTGTTTAATACAAGTATCAGAGCCTCTGAAGGTCCTCAAGTACAAATGGCATAGACTTTTTTTTTGTACTTTCCCTGTAGAAAATAAGTGTGAATCCAGAAGTTGATGGAATGAGATGAAGCAAAACAGAATTATTGAACTACCACAGAAATGCAGGTTGAGGGCGTGAGGACCTCTGAGCATCAAGGCTAGATTATTGCATTTCATCAACACCTTTCAGAACAGAATGAACCAAGTAAAATAAGGATATCTTTTACTTCAATATATGAAGGAATTGTTCACTCTGTAGTTTACATTAAACTATCTAGCATATATTCCATAATGAGTTAAAAGTATGATTTAATCGTATTGTTTCTTCAGAAGATTTTTCCTGAATATTGTAATTGGTGATAAATATTGAACTTGTATAAGTTTTCATTAGAACAAGGTAGAGCTATGCCACCATAAGCACTTGTAAATATATGTATGTCAATGTAAACATATATTCCTAACTAAAGGTACTTAAGCTTATTTGAATTATGTTCTCAGGGGAATAATCAGGAAGTAGCTTAAACAGATCTGTGTCTGTACCCTGGCCATTTTCAGTGCTATTTTTCTTTCCTGAGAATGAAACTTAAGCATCACAGATGGTCTTACTGACAACATATTATATTAATTAAAAACACAAGCTCTGAAGTTAAATTGTTTGGGCTTCAATCCCAGATTTCCACTTATCACTGTTCTTGCTTGATCAAGTTTCTTTGCCTATTTGATGCCATAATATATCTTATGCTTAAAACAAGAATACTCACCTCACAGAGTAGTATATGCAAATTAAAATAGGTTTAGAAATATTCGTGCCTTGGATCTGTAATCTATATCTATATGCTAATGATATTCTTATTATATATCTAATATTTATGTTAATAGTTTTAACAATACTTTTAGAATATTAATGTCATAAATTTAGGGGATAATACAATTATCTAGCATTAGAAAACATTAAAAGTAAAGCTTTAACACTACTGAAATGTCAATATTCTAATCAGATATTTTTCTCTGTATTGTTTGTTTTTGTCTTAAATTTAAAAAGAACTTTACTGTCTGCTTATGAAATGATAAGCAACTTTGTTGTTATAAAGAAAGTAAGTCTGCTATATTGAAAGATATTTTAAGGAGTTACAGTACAGAGTATTCCTGAAGATAAAGAAAATGTTCGTTAGTGTTAAATTGGAAATGATTTCTTCAATATGCCCTACATCAGAGGAACAAGATGGTGTATGTGGTCTATTAGTCCTTCAACCTTTACAACATTGTTAAGTAAAGCACCCATTAAACAGTGCACAACACTTGAGATTTTATAGAGTATAGATTACAGGGAACTGAATTTTCCTTGTATCTCTTGAAGTGTGGTTCCTAGACACTGCCCCTTCCTTGGTCATGGAGAGGTAATTTAATTATGGAGTACTGGAGTTTATTCTCTGGATACTGCCATTAGCTGTGCATCTTCAAGCAACACAGCCATTATATAGAAGAATTGTGAACAAATGATATCCAGCCCTGCTGTGTGTTGACCCAGCCCCTGAAGCCTGAATATAAGGAACAGAAAAATGCAACCAATCAAAGGTCAAAGTGTGATAGGCACAATTATGCTCATTGCTAAATTCGAAATGAGAAATCTATTCCTACTGTGTAATAGAGTTAAAATAAAACTTAGGAAAATCAGAGCAAAAAAACTTAGCTATTTTACCTCCACTGTATCTTAGCTGTAAAACAATTCAGTGGGTCATTACAAAGAAAATGCAAACTTGTTTTACTCCATGTATTGTCCCTCTAGGGCAACTGCATACTTTTATTCCAGACCATTTCCTCCCACATTTATGCTAATGAGAGAAAATAGCATGCAGGTGACAGGACATTCTTCTCACAGTATCTTGTCTCTGTTCTAGTTACTCTGTTAGTATGGTTGTAGTGACCTTGAGCCAACATGTTTTTCTAGTCTTCTCTTTCTTTAATCTAAATAACTACAAAAATATATTAATTATAAATATTAAATAATGAGATAATAGATTTACTTCTTTTATATATAGGCATTCTGCATAAATATGTAAATATTCATATGTCTTGCATATTTGTGCACAGGTATATGTGCACGTGTGTGCAAGTGGAGGTCAGGCATATCCTCCTTAGTCACTTTTCATCACAGTGTTTGATTATGCCCTTGTTCACCCATCCAGGTAAGCTCCCTGGAAAGAGGGCTCCAGATATCCTCTTGTTTTCATATCCCTACGGCTGACATGGCAGACCCACAATTCCCAGATTTTAGGTGGGTACTGGGAATCTAAACTCAAGTCTTCATGCTAGAGAGGTAGGCACTTTACAAACTGAACCATCTTCTGAGACAAGGAGTTCATTGAGGAATTCAGTTTTATAGTTGCAGTCATATTCCCATGATGTTCCCTAGTTTCTCACATACTCACCTCATGACTCACCATTTATGTAAACCCCCATCATCCAGTTACATGCCCCAAAATATATATGCCATATATATATATATATATATATATATATATATATATATATATATATATATATATATATATATATATATATGTATATGTATTGTACATACCCAGGATATTATATGTTTATACTGTCCTTTTCTTGTCTACCTCTAATACTATGTTACTTCTAGTACTGCTATTTTGTCAAAGTATATCTAGTACCTCAATGCTATGATGACCATCCCTGTATGTTTTATGTACTTGGGCAGGTTGCTCCAGGCTTAGACACAAGAATGGAATGCTTTGATCAAAGCAGTTTTTAATCTCCTGATTTGTGGATAGGTAAAAACAACTTGGATTCTCTAAGTTTTCTGTTGAAAGGTTTAGATAAGCTGGGCGGTGGTGGCGCACACCTTTAATTCCAGCACTCAGGAGGAAGAGGCAGGCAGATTTCTGAGTTTGAGGCCAGCCTGGTCTACAGAGTGAGTTTCAGGACAGCCAAGGCTATACAAAGAAACCCTGTCTCAAAAAAACCAAAGAAAAGTTTAGATGTTTGTATCCACAAATATAGAGCATTAGAATTTGTTCCTGTATATTGAATAATTATTATGTACTTTTAAATTCTATGTGATCCAATTTTAATTATATTACTTAAACACATTCAAAATGTCAACAGAACAACTGTTTAGTTTTTTTCAGTATTGGTGGTATTCAGTTAACAGAACAATTAATATTTTCACATAAGTTGCATCAAAACAACTGAAGATGTAAAAAGCCATCATCATATGTAACAAATTGGTTGGGTGTACCAACAAGAACCTGGTTTAAATTTCCATACTAACTTATAACCCTATGCAGTATCTAGTAAGGTTAGTAGTTATTGAAAATACCTCCAGTACAGGGCTAACAATGCATTTGGGAATTTGATAACTTCACAAAAACAGATGCTACAGTTAAAAATAATTCTTACACTTCCTTATATTTCAGCTGCTTTTATGTTTTAGAAATGAGTTGTGTACTCAGGTGTATAGACCAGGGAAATTAGTGCTAGGAAGAACTCATTCATCATGTTCAATTCCACCATCCTTCTCTGCCTCATCCTTTTCCTCTTGGTTCTTCTTCCTAATCCTTTCTTTTGACCTTTTCCTCCCTGGCCACTCCCCTTTTGCTGCATCAGTATTTCCCTTTAGCTCTCTGGGCAGTACCATCCTTTTCCCCCACTTGAGCTCTGCATCCTTCCTTTCCTATGACTGCTTGACATCTGCAGCAGTTTTTCCATACCTTCTCTAATTTCTTTGCAACAGCATTAATGTATGAACTGTTAAGTTCTCTTTTAGTATGAGGGCGAAGCTCAGAGCAGAACAAAAAGATGGCAGGAGACCTCTGTGTGCAATGCGATCAGCGGATGTCTTTTCTCTTTTGGGAGAAGTACAGGGTTTCATTTTTTTTTCATAACTCTCTTTCTTTGCCATATATTATTGCTTTTTCCTTTGTCTTTAGCAGACAGAATTCCCTAACTTAGTTCTTGGAACACTGAGCTCAGCTGAGCATCCTGCTGCCTATTGTGCCCTACTGGGCAAGTTTGCACAAGGATCCATATGACATTCCCCTCCTAGGCTGGTTAGGGTCTCTTCTGTCCATGTTGAGTTGGCTTCCTCAGCACTTTAGTGCAATCCAGTGCCTCTTTCGCTCTTAATTGTCTCAGGACTGTCTCAATAGAGCTTAATGTCTACAATTTTCTTTTCACTATAAAACAACTAATTTTATATTTACAATGGTTTAAGGTTCAGAGAGAACTTGAAATACAAGCATAAGGATTTTCTATGTGTGCCTATCTCTCAAGGAAGTGTTATTGGCCTATAGTTTCTGTTACCACTGGAGTATATGGTTATTATCTCTGAACACATGAGGATATATCAGAACATAAAGAATATCTCTCTTACGCCTCTCAAATTCATGTCTTGTTCATTATTGTCATACACTCGTGTGCTCATACACACTCAGAGAGAAAGGGAGAGAGGAAGAGGGAGGAAGGAAGAGGGAGAGGAAGGGAGGGAAGGAAAGAGAAACAGAGAGACAGGGAGCTTCATAAACTCATTTGATGTTGCTTGCATGATAAACATGAAAAATCTATCTGAAAACTTCTCTTTGGAGCAATCTCACCAGCAATAAATTAAGATCCCTCTCCATCCATTAACCACTTGTTGTTAATTGTTTCCTTGATCTGATCCATCCTGATTAACATAAAATTAAGTCTCAAGTTATTTTTAATTAATATTTCCATAAATGCTACCTGCACTGAATAAGTTTATATTTATCTGTCATTTTACTCATTGTTTTATGAAGAGATTTTTGTGAAACATTTGCTTATTTGTAGCCTATTTTCAATGGACTGTGTTTTTATTTTCTTTTCTCTTTTTTTTCTGTGTTCTTTGTAGTATGTCCTAGATATTAATTCTCTTTCATATATATATATATATATATATATATATATATATATATATATATATATTGATATGTCCTGCCTTTTATAGAGATTCAAGAGACTCAAATAAAGTTGCTCATACCTGTTGTATCAAGAGCTTTGATTGTTTGGTTTTTTTTATTTTTTAATTTTTTAATTTTTTTTTATTTTGGAATTGTCAAAGAACAAATTTAATAAAGATTAAAAGATAATGTATAGCTCATGTAAGGGCATCAAATGAGACAGAATTGACAGAGAGCCCTAGAGTCATGGAAATGATCAGTATGTAGACACAGAGGTGAGCACACTGCTATCAATGTGAGCAGTTCTTGGATGGATACATTTTGAACAACATGGGTTTTATACCGATTTAGAAAGAGAAAAGTATGAAATGATTAACCATCAAAACCACAGTACATTTTGAGAGAATTTAAGAATATCAGCATATGTTAATTGTCCAAAGTTGTGGGTTTTATTGTATTTGTTCATTGAATGTGGGCAGGCATGTGTGTATGTAGGTCAGAGGTTAATGTCAGATATTTTCTTTTGTAATTTTCTACCTTACTTTTTGCAACAGGGTCTCTGACTGAACTGGAGCTTGCCAATTTGGCAAGATTAGCTGGCCAGCAAGCTCCAGGGTTCTCCTGTTCTTGAAGGCCCAGAAAGTCCTATGGTGCCAGGCTGTTCCTGGAACTTGAGTTTCCATGCTTGGGTGGTAGCATCACATGGATGAGCCTCCTCCCCGGTTTGTGTTCTGGTATCTTCACACACGTACATAGTGTACTTCAGTCTTAGTTACTTCCTTTAACCACCATGTGCCTTAAGCATTTTTATCCCAAGATATTGAGCCATCTGAAGAAGTGCAGTGTCTGGAATAGCAAGCACAGAACCCTTGTGTTAGATGTCATCTACATTTAGCCAACTATATCCTGAAGGGACTGCACTCTGCCCACATTATATGCTCTTTTAAACATCTTGATTTGTATGGAGACTTATCGGGTGTCAATCCCATGTCAGCATAGCTCTGAGTGAAGGACAGCGGACAGCAATGGCTTCAGGAGTACACGGCTTTGCTTGTATTTCTTCTTCTTCTTCTTCTTCTTCTTCTTCTTCTTCTTCTTCTTCTTCTTCTTCTTCTTCTTCTTCTTCTTCTTCTTCTTCTTTTTTTT
>NC_034591.1:80627193-80629087 GCF_900095145.1 Mus pahari
TGTGAGCATCCACTTTGGTGTTTGCCAGGCACTGGCATAGCCTCACAAGAGGCCGCATTTATACAGTCTAGATTGTATCTCCCTCCTGGTCCACCCTCTAACTCTTCCACATCTCACACCTCTTTCCCCTGTCTCCAAGAGGATGTCCACAGCCCACCCCCACCCTACCAGACCTCTGCACTCCCTGTGGCCCCAAGTCTCTGGGTCTGAGAGATCCAAGGTGTCCAGATTAGTTGAGACTGCTGTTCTTCCTATAGGGTCACCCTCCTCCTCACTAACAAGTGCTTTTCAACTTGAGCCACCTCTCAAGACCCTGGTCATTTATTCCTTGGTATAAACAAGAAGATGCAGCACACTATGTGCAATTCTATCTTGGGATAGCTACTAGACTTTAAAGATGTGCTTTGGACAGAACTATTTTTTGAATATTTGGTAAGTTAGATGTGTATCTACATCTGTCAAATGGTTTTAAAAGCATAAATATTGAAATTCGCTCTCTCCACAGTCTTTAAGTGTAGAAGCTGACCTGTAAAGTAGGACAAAGCAGTTACCAAATTTTCAAACTCACCTCATGCTCTCTGGATGCCAGCTAAATCCTACAAGGTTTACAACTCAAAAAGATGGCTACCATATTCATATAACAGCTTCTGAGCTGATACAAACTATGTATCAAAGTAGTTTATTTCCCAGGCAAAGAGAGTGAAAGACATGATGAATTTTCCTCAATTAAAGTGTCTTTGTTAATTTGGGAGACGTTGCCTCTTAACTTTATTACTTATTGCCATGAATATTTAAAATATTCACATATTAACACAAAACATGAAAATTTTAAAAAACTAATGTAATTACATAAAATCATTTAGGTGTATGTAAAGAGTACGGTGAATAGTAACATATCTAATCATCAAATGTTTGCTATGAGCCAATTGCTATAATCATTTGATATTCTCATATATGGCTAGAAGCAGGTACTAATATTTTCTTCTGGAAATGACAAATATTAAGGCCAAAAAACTTCCTCCATCTATGACTTCCTCAGTTGCCAATCGGTCCTCACTCACTGATGTTTTTATTCAAAGATATAATGTGAATCCCTCTCATTATTGTTACCACTATTATTTCTTATTTCTTTTTGTTTGTAGTAAAATAAGGATACAAAACATTTTTCTTCTCTGAATTCAAGTGTTCTGATTAGAAACATAATTAGTAGAGTTTAGCAAACAGTTGAAAAGTGCAAGATCTGTTTTGTTATATATGGTTTTGAACTGTGTTAAAACTGCAGTCATTGACAATGTTTAGAACCATAAAGAGACATCACTATAGTCTGTATCTCCCAGTTATCTGTCATTGAAAATTTGCAACATTTTGAATTTCAACATGCCATTGAACCTTATAGAAATGAATTTTATATTTTAATCACTGTCCTTGAGAAACTTGCTCATTTCAATGATTGTATGTACTACAGTATGGTATAAGAAAATAATCATAAACAGTAAATCATTTTTATAATTGAAATTATATTTAACTGAAGATAATATTGTTTATAGTTTATTCAAGGATTGATAAAGCACATGTCTGGAGACACACCTTTCCTGTTATTTT
This sequence comes from Mus pahari, assembly GCF_900095145.1. Classification (NCBI taxonomy): domain Eukaryota; kingdom Metazoa; phylum Chordata; class Mammalia; order Rodentia; family Muridae; genus Mus; species Mus pahari. The sequence goes on from NC_034591.1 coordinate 80,628,796, forward strand.
AAGAAATATTTAAAAAGATATCACATATATTCCTGGGTTTATAGTTTTGTTTTAATCTTAGATAATCTGATAAGAGCAAATATAGTGATACATTTTTCTTTTTTTATTATTATTTTCTTTATTTACATTTCAAATGCTATCCCGAAAGTTTCCTATACCCCTCCCCCCCACCTCTGCTCCCCTACCCACCCATTACCACAACTTGGCCCAGGCCTTGCCTTGTGCTGGGTCATATAAAGTTTGCAAGACCAAGGGGCCTCTCTTCTCAGTGATGGCCGATTAGGCCATCTTC
>NC_034591.1:80629357-80654860 GCF_900095145.1 Mus pahari
GTCCATCCTTTCATCTTAGCTCTAAATTTTGTCTCTGTACCTATATCCTTTCATGAGTATTTTGTTCCTTATTCTAAGGAGGAATGAAGTATCCACCCAATGGTCATCCTTCTTGGTTTTCTTGTGGTTTGCATAATGTATCTTGGGTATTCTAAGTTTCTGGGCTAATATCCTCTTGTGATACATTTTTCATTATGCATTCATTTGTTGATGAACAACTATGTTGATTGCAATATTTGTCAATCCTTCATAAAGCATTTTGTAGTTAGTGGTGGATAACCAGGTAATATACATTCAATATTGAAAGAGATCACTTAACATTGAAGGTTCACAGTGTTCATTTTGAATGGGTATTCTAATTACATATAAGTTCAATTTGTTGCATAGACACTGGGGCTGGTTATGTTTGTAATATTATATCTGCATGAGTTTTAATAATAAATTTTATAAAATATTTCTATAAATTATTTAATGGTTTAAAGCCAATTGAGGTTGTGAAAGGAGCTCTTACATGCTTCTGATTGGACAAAGTTTTGAATTGTTGAGCTATCTGTCCAACTTTATATGTGAATCTCACAAACGGACAATGCTAAACACTAGAAAAAAATGCAAGTTTAAAGTACAAAGAGGCCCTTCAGAAATAACTATTATTGAACAAGAGATAGTACTGAATTTTGTCAAACTATAGGGAAAGTAAATCACTGTCATATTGCTGGTAGCAAGGTCACATATTTTAACAGTTTTGGGAAAAAATAATGAAGAAAAAAAATGAAGTTTTTGAAAGGTCTTTGTTGTGATGGGCAGCAAATATTTGAATAGATAGAAATTAGTGAATCATTTTGTTTCAATGCACAAATCCTATGAGATTTCATGAGCACATGAATCAAGCTGCTAGGAATAGATCCGCTGTAAGTTACAAATGATGAGATATTATTTTAATCTACGCAGCCATATCAATTCATTTTCAAAACATTTGAAACTAATATCAATTATCAGAAGCATTGCTGAATGGTTTGCACGTGACATGTTACTAATTTCCCCCCCCAAAAAAATATTACTGTGAAGAAGCTACTACCATTAATATCCTTTCAACAACACTGTGCTAAATCCAAGGTTGTGAATTTACGTGGTGGTCATGTAGCCATCATGTCAGCCTAGCTAACCTGGATTCATAGAATAGAATACGTAACTAGTTGTCACAACTGGCATGTTGGAATCCTCTGATTAATTTTTCCATTGGGAATTTTTTTCAGTGTTGCAATAGTCAACATATTAAATCAGCACATCATATTAAAAATTATGAGTAACATTTGGGGTAAACTGAAAATCAAACAGATGGGCAACGTTTTGGCAATGAGCACACACTGAAGCCGGAAACTTTAAAAGTGGATGTAAAATTTTATGTATCTTTTCGTTTTTGTTGTTGGGGTTTGTTTGTTTGTTTATTGATCATTCTATTCATTTACATCTCAAATGATATCCCACTTCCCGGTTACCCCTGCACAATCCTCCCCATCCCACATCTGCCTTCTCCTCCCTCCCCTTTGCCTCTGTGAGGGTGCTCCCTCACCCAGCCACCCACTCCTGCCCTCACGGCATCCCCCTATGCTGGGGCGTCAAACCTCTGCAGGACGAAGGACCTCCCCTCCCATTGATGTCAGAAAAGGCCACCCTCTGCTACATATATGTAACTGGAACCCTGGAGCCCTCCCTGTATACTCCTTGGTTGGTAGTCTAGACCCTGGGTGCACTGGGAGGTTCGACCAGCCAACAATGTTCTTCATATGGGGTTGCAGTCCCACTCTGCTCCTCTGGTCCTTCCTCCAACTCCTCCACACGGGTTCCTTAACTCAGTCTGGTGATTGGAACTAAGCATCTGCATCTGCATTGGTCAGGTGCTGGCAGAATCTCTCAGGGAACAGACACACCAGATTCTTGTCAGCAAGTACCTCTTGGAATCAGCAACAATGTCAGAATTTGGTGTCTGCAGACAGGATTGATTCCCATGTGGGACGGTCCGGTCCGCAGATGGCTCTTCCTTTAGTCTCTGATGCAGTCCCCCTCTACCCCCGTCTTTCCTTTGAAGTGGAACATTTCTGGGTTAAAAACTTTGAGATGGGTGGCTGGCACCATACTTTGACTGGGGACCGTGCCTGTCTACTGGAGAACGTTCTGACTCCGATTCGCTGCTCATTTTAGCTAAAGTCATCCCTGTTGGGTCCTGGGAGCTTCTAGCTTCCTTGGCATCTGAGACCCTTCAGTGGCTACTTCCAGTTAATTATTTCCCACTGCTACATATTTTTATTCAATTTCCTGACCCTCTGTACCTCTCTCCTTGTGATCCTCCATTTAATTTTGACTCAGTAGTAAACCAAGAAAATCTGGTACTGAGTGTCAGAATGAACTTTAGTCTTAGTTATTTTTAATTCTTAAAAATCCAGACTTTAACACAAATAAAATACAAACCTATTTTATTTCTAAGATATATTGTAAGTCTCCAAATCAAAACAAGGGCTAAATTTGAACATATCAACAGTGTGGGTTTCAGTACAAAAATGACTACACAATCATTTAGATTTAAGCATAAGAATGAAGGATAAAATGTGCTCTTAATAGTCAACCCCAACTCTAGCATTGCACTAAAGCTTGTTTTAATGTCTAATGTGGTAGGATGTAATGCATAGTCAGTAATATTTTCATGTTTTGTCACAAGAAAAAACAAACATAAATTCAATGTTTATCTTTGAAGTTTCAGAATTAGTGTAGAAAGATTATGAAAAATGAGAAAAAGATCATTCAGAAGAGGACTAAGGTTAATATTTATAGTATTGAAAAAAAGAAGCAATAAACATCCTACATCAGGAATATGCTTTCTCGAAAGACAAATATTATGTAAGTGAAAGTTGTACAGTAATATTGCCAATCATCCAAAGCCTCCAGGCTTCCTGGATTATAAAAGTCATTTTCATTCATTTTATGGATTAAATTTAAAACACTGAGTGCTGGATTAAAAAATTATAGACTTATGCTGAATGTTTCAGAAGGACATGAAACATATCTTCAAGAAATAGGAGATAACATTAAAGTAAATAAGTAAGGCAGATTACTACCATCATTCTCATGAGGAAAGTGTATAATCAGTGCTTAGAAATCAGAATATGCTTTTCAAAGCCACAATAATTAGGGATATAGAATGTTTACGTGGTTGAAAGTGTGATCAGCTCTTGCAGAAGACCAGTTTCAATTTTTAGCACCCTTTTCATAAAGCCTGTAAGTTCCTGTAACTCCAGCTCCAGGGGCTCTGGGGCTTCACCAGTACACAGTTTTCTCTTTAACTGATTGAGGTAGAATCTTCCTCGGGAAACTTCTTAGTCTGATTTTTGGTGTAATGTTCTCTTAACTCCTACACATATTCTTTCTTTTTTCATGTTGATACTTGTTCAAAATACCCCATTTTTAGTTCTTTCTTCTCCCCAAAAGATGAATATATTTTCATTATATATGTATAGATACATATATCTATACATATATAAATTATATGTTCTTGTATTTCTTAGATATTTATTTCTCCTATGAATTGAAGGTTAGCAGTCACCCCATTATATAAAAATCTATCTTTTTTTCTGTGTATGTGTTATTTTCCTTCATTTCAGTAATTCAGACAAAGCTCAAATCATTTATTACTAATATACTACTATTAATGTTCATTGTAGTACTAATATCATAGCAATCTGTGATTTATGACCTTTGATGTTACTATCTAATAGTTTAAGGGCACTGTAGACAAACACATTCAAGACTGTGAAACTTATGTATATGTTTTTTGTTTTAAATTTTCTACCATTTGGCTTTTCTACCATCTTGTTTCTACTTGGGCATGCTTATTCTCTGAGATGCAACAGTATTTGAATTATACCAACTAGAAATTTTACAGTGCCCTCTGAGCACTGAAGTGAAGGGAAGAATCCCACATCCTGAACTTTCAAAGACTATGAGAGATCAGGCTGAGTAAGACACACATGTTGAAATCTGAAATCAGGAAACATGAGTATCTTTTATCAAATAACCAGACAATAATTTCTAAAGAAACTTGTGTTACTGAAAATAATGTATAAATTAAATAAAATCAGTCTAGCCTTGAGGGATATGGTGAATATCTTGGTGGCTTTTATAGAGCATCAACAAAGCCATGGGGCAAGGCTAGTGTAGTCTGGGGGGGGGGGGGCACAAGGCTCTGACTCTTACCACTTCCACCAGGGCTGTGACAGAGAAAGAAGTTTCAGAGGAAATGTTTACATTGAGCAGAGGTTTATCCAGGAATCATTACCATAGTGTAAAAAATGTGAGGCTTGTGTCAAGGAGATGTGTATCAAGCTTCCCAAAAGGCTAAGCTGGTATTATTGAAGTGGCTATGCTGGGCAAAAAAAGTACCTTCAACTGCAGGGGACTACCTATGATTTTCATAATAAAGAGAAGCCCAAACCTGAATTTAAAGCTTACAGTGTAGTCAAGCTCTGACAGAGCTAATGTAGCCCATTCTAACTGCTCACTCCAAAAAGTCCAAGAGGCCTTAAGCTTCATACTGAATCTACTCTGCCTGTGTTCTATAAATGGAGAAACAAAGCAAGTATGACAGACCATCTGTTTAGAACACGGTTTTCTGAATATTTTAAGCCCTGTGTTGACTCATAGTGTTCAGTAAAGATATTTCTCCCAAAATATTACTGCTCATCGACAGTGCAATCCGTCATAGAAAAGCACGATAGAGACAGATGAGGAGATGGATGCTCTTCTGAGGCTTGCTTATACAACACTCACAATGCAGCATTTCTATGTTCAAGTTCTGTTACTTAACAATACATTTGAAAGGCTAGTTCTTTTGTAGACAGGGATCCCTTCAATGGATTCAGTCATGGTAAGTTAAAAGTCTTCTGCAATGGATTTATGTTTGTATAGGTCTTTATGGACATGATTCATGAGGAGAGTTCAAATTCTTAACATCAACTGTAGTTTAAGGGTTCAATCTAGATCCCATGCAAATTCAAGAGTCAAAGTCTTCAGTGGAGAAAGCTAGAAAAAAGTGGTGAAGAAATAAAGGCTTGAGATGTGATTAAAAGACAATAACTGACAGCTCATGAATATATCTGGTGCATGAGTATTTCCTTTACTTTCTTTTTTTTTTTTTTTTTTTTTTTTTTGCTTTTTATTAGACAGGGTCTTATGCTGTAGCCTGGGCTCACATTACCACCATGTCAATCCTCTTGCACAAGCCTCCTGCTGGAATTACAGGAACTAACATACCCAGCAATGAATTGCTTTTTATGGCTGGGCAAAGAAAGCATTTTCTCAAAATGGCATGTATTCCTGATTTAGATACTATAAAGCCTTGAAATGGCAGCAGATTATTTAGAATATCAGATCGCTTTATTTGGTGAATCAGCCACAGGGATTGAGATGACTAACTCTATTTTGAAGGACATTTCATTGCAGTTTAAAATTCTAAAAGTCCTGTCTGAGAAATCATGAGGGAAAGTAAGAGTCAATTGCTGTAATAAACTCCTTTGTTGTCTTATTGTAAGAAATTGCCACAGCAAAATTTATCTTTCAGTTCACATAACCTAGTCTGTCAGCAACCATCAGGCTAAATTAGGATCTTCTATGACTAAACCATTGCTTACATGTTAAATGATCAGATATTCACTAGTGACTTAAGGGGAAATTTTATTAAGATGTATAAGCTAGCTTTTTCCCAGCCATGGTGTTATTATAAATGATGCATTATGGTATAGTGAAAGCATAATTGATTTTTTCAACATAATGTCACTAAGTAGCTGGGATTGCTTAGAACTTGCTATATAACCCAAACTGACCTGTAATTCATGATCTTCCTGCTCATACTTCTCAAGTACTGGATTACTGCATGCATTATCACATTCTGCTTAAGCATATTTTTGGTATTCACTGGCAACAGGAATGAGTGAGTTTTCATTGTGCTACTAAGCTGTTTTCCCTAGTTTGTTAGTAAAAATTTCAATATCTCTGAAGTATGCCTGTATTTCTTTTTCTTAAATTTTCCATTTCTCCATGGCTAAATGCTAGATTTTCTTGAGGACATACATAATATATTGCTGTGAATTTTCCATCTTTTTACACAGCACAACTTGTAGTCCATATCAGACACACAGTTTTGTTGAATGAAATACATAAAACAACGAGTGTTTGTTGTCAAAAACTCAACCACATGTTTTGGTTTTACTACAGCTTATGTCAAAAATACTTCTTTCTTCTGTGTGAGCTTTGATGCAGTGGTTGCTTCTTTTTCCCAATTTGAAAAAAAAAATGCCTGTTTCTTCACAGTTAAGTTATTGTGACAAAGTATTAGATCCTGAATAACTTCATTAAAATAGATATTTGGCTTAGGATTCTGGAAGCTATGAAATCCAAATAATGGGCTCATCATCTGTGAGAATATCCATGCAGTATTGTAACATGTCTAAAGAGTCAATGAAAAGAGAAAAGGGAACCAACCTGTTTTTATAACTTCTTCTTTTATGAACACCACATTTTGTGATGATATGACTCCTTGATCAAATCTCCCCTTATATGACCCATGTCTTAATAGTTCTAAATGTCAGTTAACTTAGACCTGAGTTTAATGTAGACAACTCAGCTATAGCAGTCTGTAACATATTGTCAGCATTAAGGGAGATTACATAGGATAAAAAAAGAATATCTGGGATAAGTATTATATATATATATATATATATATATACTTCTGAAATATACAAAAAAGCAAACTATATGCAAAACATAATTGTCGCGAACCCCAGCCTCCGGAAAATGCTACATGTACACCAAGGCAGGGTTCAAGCAGCTTCCGCAGCTTCTGCTTTATTCAGCTTCAACTTCAGCTCTTTTCCTTCTTTATTCTCCAATCAGCATTCTGCACGCTCTGTACACAAGCCATGCATACAGACAGGGTGTGCGTTGATAGGCCAGTGACTCAATATCATGCTATATGACACTATGCGTCAGGCGGGCAGCACATGATCATTCAGTTGCACATGATCATTCAGGTGCACATGATCATTCAGTTGCGCATGATCAGATTCTTGGTAAACCAGCAGGAATGACGGAGTTTGGCAATGAGCCAGTGCGCAGTCTTGGCTGCTGTGTGGCTGCACCTGCTTCCCACACATAATGGCTTTAGTGGGCAAACTAATTCAAAGTTAGAAAACTAAATTAAATTATAAAACGGTAACATTTCTAGTAATTAATATATGATAGTTATTATTCTCAAGGCTTCACCAATTCCAAAAATACCTCAAATCAAACAAAATAAAACAAAACAAGTGCACATCCCTTGTTAATTGATCCTCTTGAGTTTCATGTATCTACTTTGGGATGCCTATAAATTGAAGAATTCTCAGGTATAAAAAGAAAAATTCTGAGTTGATAATCTCACTGTTAGTGAAAATGTCATAAATTTTCTCTTTTCATTTTAGAAGAGAGTTATAAGAGAGTACTTTAGTTTGTCTTCCTGTTTGTTTGACAGTGTCTTGACTTGTAATTTAAGCTCAACTGGGAGTCATGACATTCATCTTGCCTCAAACTCCTAAAGTCTTGAGATTACATGGACTGCCACTAGACTTGAAAGAAAAGTGTTTATTAAAGCATGTCTGTTTAGTAAATTTGCATTTGTTTCCTTATTTTATGAACACTCATGGATAGTAGAGTTTCCAGCAAGATTCAGGGAAGGCAGAAGGAAATGTGGATTTTAAGAAATCACTTCTTGCATTCTTAACTGTATTAAATTCTAATGAATTTTTTATGAAACTGCTTGTTTAGTGTGCTTCTTTTCAAATTAATGCCAAAATTGTACCTAACAGAAGTAACTTAAATTACTTTGTATATTAGTGTGCTGATCTATCATCATGAGGAAAGCATTAAGGGGATAAGATTTAAAAGGGCATATGGTACACCACAGTTGGCAACCAGAAACAAACAAATACTGGTGGTCATCTTTTGATTTTGAACCCTAGCTTATTACACAGTGCTACCTACATTTGTGTTGGTGTCTGCCTGTGTTGATCTTTTTAGGAAACACCCTCTTAGGCACACTCAAGGGTGCACCTCACTGACACTGTATCTCTTAATCCAATTGAGTTGAGATTCAAAACTTAGCATCACATTCATCATATAAGAAGCATTTGGAAAGATGGTTACTTGATTTGTGGTTTAGTACCAAGGAGCTCTGGGGGTACTGGTTGGTTCATATTGATGTTCCTCCTATGGGGCTGCAAACCCCTTCAGCTCCTTGGGTACTTTCTCTAGCTCTTTCATTGGGTACCCTGTGCTCTGTACAATGGATGATTGTGAGCATCCACTTCTGTATTTGCCAGGTACTGGCAGAACCTCTCAGGAGACAGCTATATAAGGCTCCTGTCAGAAAGCTCTTGTTGGCATCTGCCATAATGTCTGGGTTTGGTGGTTGTTTATGGGATGGATCCCCAAGTAGGACAGTCTCTAGATGTTCATTCCTTCAGTCTCTGCTCTGAACTTTTTCTCTGTAACTTCTTCCATGTGTATTTTGTGCCCCTTCCTACGAAGGATTCTGAGCTTCTGGGCTAATATTGCTTTCTACTTTTGCAACTGATTTGAGAACTGAGTCCTCTTAAGACTATCTTGTGTTTCTTGGGAATCAGCTCTGTTCTGGCCTCAAGAGATACGTTGAAATTACCACATTCTTGTTTAGAATATGAATATCTCTTAAGTCTCAAATAAACCTCAACTTTCTTGCTACACATAGTGAATTTATGATAATGGCACAACTCCCGAAGAGTGTTCCAGGACACATCATTAATAGAAGGCAGGGTTGCTGTCAGAGAATTTGCTGGCATAGTGTTTCTTGAGGGTTTGGTTTTCCCAGATGCCTGCAGAGGAGGTAATGTTGGGTTGTCGTCTATGGTTGAAGAAGCATTTGATTCCATAGGATGTTCTGAGGTAGGCTTCTCAATAAATGGGACCAGTGTCAAAACCAGTTTCTTTTAGCAAATTCATCCTCAAATTGGTTCTTGTCATAAGTCTCCTGGATGGAGTATGAAATTTTTAGATAGGCTTTGGAAAAGACAGAGGCAGCAGTAGTATGGATATTGGCAGCTCACTTGTGAATCAAGATTCTTAAGTCTAGGAAAGGCAGTAAAGATGTTTTCCTGTAGGTAAAGAGCAAGAACGAATAAACAAACCAGGTGTTCTTCATTTGGAACTCTCTGACAAGTCCAGTATTCCTGACTTCAGCTTGCCTTCTACTGTGTTTTCTGTTTTGCACAATGATATCCTCCTCTGAAACCACTTACCCATGCTTTATTTAAACCAATATTGTCAAATTTTCACATTTTGATATTTACTGGATCTTTATTTCTGAGATGTAAACTTTTCATGTTTCTAAAAAGTAATGTAACAAAATTCATTTTCATCAATTTACTCTGAATTGCAACCTGTAATTTAAATAACAGCCACTTCCAGGCTGAATAAGTCTTCACTCATTTTTCAATAAAAATTAAATAAGACCATCTTAGAATTGCAATATCACCTTTACTTATATTCTATATTAAACATGAAATTTTCACTTTCAGATCAAGCAAGTTGTAGTATTTTATATCATCAGTAATAGCTGGTATGACCTTTGTAAAAACTATATAATTAACTTCTTATAAAAGCTCCCTATTAAATATTACATACTGCTATCATTCCACATTGTGGAAGTTTGGATGAAAATTGCCTACATTTACTCACAGGGAGTCAAAATTATTGGAGGCATGAACTTGGAGGAAGGGTGACACAGGGAGTGGGCTTCGAGGTTACAAAAGCTTGAACCAGGCCCAGTGTCCCATTCTTTTCCTGCTGCCTGTTGATCCAAATACAGAACTCTCAGCTATTTCTCCAGTGCAGTGTCTGTCTGCATGCCACCATGCTTCTAGCTATGATTAGAATATACTGTCACTCTGAACCTGTAAGCCAGCCCCAATTAAATACTTTCCTTAATAAGAGTTTTCATGGTGTCTCTTCTTAGCAATAAAACACTGATTAAGACACTCATTCTAACTTATTCACCTGAAAAACAATGTACCTGTATTAGGTGTATCAGAGAACAGCAATCTAATATAAAGTAATTTTTGTTTGTCAAACACTTTTCAACCAAAGAATGTATTCTCATATTTATTAAAAATATGCTAGGTAGATTATAAGATCCTAAAATACTTTCAAAATTGCCAAATTATTTTATATATACAAGCCAACTATGACAAAAACATATTTGATATTTCAGGATTTCCTGCACTTGCTTCATTTCAAAGAATGTACACAGTTTTGCAACTACTTCAAGGCAGAAAATTTAGTTTAATTTTGTCTAAGTTAAGCTCGATGATAATGATGATGATGATATTTATTATTTAGGATACCAATTGAACCTAAGACTTGGGAAGGCTAGCAAAACATTCTACTCTTCAGCTATACCTGCAGCCTCTTTCTAACTTACCTTCTGTTTTACAACATTTTAGTCAGTGGAGATAAAATGACTAACAAGCCTATTAGGCACCTCTGTTACGGGAACTTGGGAGAGCCTCTGGATTATTTAGACTACTAGCTATCTCTGATCCTGCTTGTGGTAACTCGTTATAGCCCGATAGATAGCACCGATCACGTGACAGTTAATCATTTCCAGTTTTCAGCATTCTGTATTGATTTTGGAAGCAATTGATATAACCCAGGGAAAATTTAGAGAATTTCCTTTGGTTGTTGATATGGGCTATCATATAAGATGTGGTAATTTATCATCACACAATGATAGAAACCAATGAATCATTTCATTTTAAATACTGATATGAGATTATAAAGAATTTTTGTAAAAAAAAACAGGTTTTATTTGTTTTGTTTTGATTTTAATACTTGCCTTTCTTATTGAACAATAAATACACAGTTTAGTGAATTATTACCTCTTGTTATGTAAGAAAAACATGATGTTCCCTGGTTTTTACACTTCTTAATTAGCTTTTTGAGTGTAGGTATGACAAGAAGCATAAGTTCATAGCACTGTTATGTTAACATGAGCACGTGTATTCAGATAGACACTGATTAGTTTTTAAAAGATTGGTCTAGAGAGTTTCCACATTGGGCATATTAATTAGCACAGCACTATTCAATCATTTAGGAAACATAATAGTCTTAAGTAAATTCGAAATTGTTTTGTCTCTTCTAATGGGATGAATTCTTTCCCTGTGAGTGGTATTTGTAGGTATGACAAATGAAGATGAACTACACAGATGATCCTTACTACATAATGTTGAGTCTTACTTTCAAACTTAGAATAGCTGAAGAGTGAATAGTGCATCTTCTAAATTTTCCATATAATTAAAATAAGCTGCTTTTTAATGAATCTGCTTGTCAGTGTTCCACACTTCCAAGCCTTAGTCATGGATCTGCTTTTTCAGAAGTTCACAATAAAGCATTTACTTGGAAGGAAGGAAGGAAGGAAGGAAGGAAGGAAGGAAGGAAGGAAGGAAGGAAGGAAGAGAGGGAGGGAGGGAGGGANAGGAAGGGAGGGAGGGAGGGAGGGAGGAAGGAACACACACACACACACCAAAAGAGACAAAAATCAATTCCAAATTCCCATCCCACTGTCAGAATTGGGGGAATCTCACTGCTTCTTGATGTAAGGACAAACCCGGAGGCTGCGAAGTTCAGAACAGCATATGGAGGAACAGCTCCTACTGCTTTTCCTCATGAATTCTACACAGTATGGTACAGTTCAATGACACTTACTTAATATGTTTATGCACAGCACTGTTAACAGTTTCCTAGGCCACTCTTCTTATAAATAGTTGAAGGCTATATTAGACTCAACAGAACACTTCGAGTAACAATGTCATTTTCTCAGTTAAATTATTGGATTAAATTAATCAGGTTAAGCAACCATTATTTTCTATTTACATCTGTAGCTCATGACCAGGATTATCACCAAAATCTTCACTAATTTTCTACTGTGCCATTGCTCTAACTTGCTCTACTTCTAGCTCAGCTCTACTTACTGCTACATTTTCATCTTTTTGCCAAATTTTCATTCCATGGTGAGAGATTAGTGTATAGTACAACTGAGATTCTAGGACTACAACCTAATACTCTGACCATTAACAAACTGGTGATGCAAAACACTCCAAGTCAACATTAATATGAGTAGCATAATAGAAATAAAAATAATAAAATATCCTTTATCCATGAGATGGAACACAAAAAAGAGGAGTTTGCTCTAGTTACAATTTTTAACAGTAAATACTCTTATAACCATTCTGTTTCAGGGACACACAGTTCAATTATACATTTTATAGTATTTCAATTTATTATTGGTTACTGTCAAGTGGTTTTATTTTATTCGTGTACTTTTTTAAAATCACACAGTTTAAATACCACTTTTCACTAATTGCTATGAGAAATTATGTTAATTGATTCTGAAAAACTAATCACATTTGCTTATCAGGTGCACATTATGCTCTGTTGTTTTACTTTTATATTTAATTTGTTAATATTTTTCTAAGCAAACTTCCCTCAAAGCTAATGAGTGATGATAACTTTGTTTTCTTCTCACTATTGCTTTAGATGAGCATTGGGGGAATCTCAACCTATGACTCTTCCTCTGTCTCTATTTCAGGAGCAATTACAGAGATTGTAAATCAGTGTAAAGTATAATCAACCATTGAAACCAGACCTCGTTTTTCTCTTTTAAGATTATTTACTTTAGTTATTCAATAGAAGCAAATATATATATATATATATATATATATATATATATATATATATATATATATCTTCAAAGTAATAGCTTTGGCAGATTTTGTCTTTTGCGGAAGTGATCTATTTTATCTATGTTTCCAGTTACCAAATTTGTAGCTGCGGACCAGTGACTATTATTGTTATTCCTTTAACATATATTGGTTCTGAAGTTATCCCTTTTCATTTGTAATGTTAGTAATTTGTTTCTCCAGACTTGTATCTTCTTATCTTATTGGGTGGTTTTTAATTTTAATATTTTGGGGTTTTTTTTTGTTTGTTTGTTATTTTTAAGATGTAACTGTGCCTGTGGATTTATATGTATCTCATTTCAAAAACTGTAACGTTTGTTTATTTATTTTCCTTAATTTTAATTTATTTTCTTCTTCATATACTAATCTCAGGCAAGTCTTTTGTAATTGATTTTAGTTCTTTTCTAATATATTGTTTAAATGTGATAAAAGTGTATACTGCTATGTCTGCATTTCACAAATTGCAGAAGTTTAATTTTCTTTTCTACCAGTTTTAAATGGGGTTAATTTCCCTTGAGATTTCTTTTTTGTCCCATGTGTTTTATATAAGCATGCAATTTAGTCTCCTAGTATTTAACAATGTTCCAATTATTTTCTTATTAATTTTTAGTTTGATTTCTTTGTGGGATGAGAATAGACATTAAATTCTCTCTTTTGTTTAAAATTTGTTAAGGTGTATTTTCTTGCCTATAATGTGGTTTCATTTAATAAATATTCCTTGTGAACTTGAGAAGAAGCTATACTTTTCTTTTATTGGCTATAGTAATCTGCAGATGTTAATTATATTCATCTGAATACTTCAGAGGATTTGATTTTCTCTTTGGAAAATCAAAATCTAAAATCTGTTGGTGGTTGTCCCAATTTGTGATATGGTTTTACATTCCATCCAATTTAATTTTATAATAATGGTTCCAACTCTATAGGAAGTGCAGCAACTATGGTGAATTGCCTTTCAAAACACTAACATCACACACACACACACACACACACACACACACAGTGTTTTATTCATATTATTCTCAATTAAAAATAAGGATAATGGGCCATCAATTGGGAGGCAAATGCAGGTAGGTCTCTATGACTTCAAGGCTATCTCATCTACAGAGTGAGTTTAGAACAGCCAGGATTACATGGAGAGACCCTGTCTCAAAAAAACAGAATTAAAAGGGAGAGGGAAGGGACTCAAGAATGAAATACTTTAGTCTTTCACTAATGTGCTTGCTCCCATTATTCAGAGTCAGGTTTCTGGCCTCTGTTATTTTCATTTTGTTTGATAAAATTAGTTTCCAAACAATTTGGTGAAGGTATATCTAATGACCACAAATTCATTCAACATTTCGTGTTCCTGAGATGATTTTTTAAATTTTTGCTTCAATTTTGAAGGTAATTTTTCTCAGCTGTACTTTCAGGTCAATGTGAAAATCATTCCTCTCAACAGTTGAAACATTTCACAGTGTGTCTTGTTTATTTCTAAGATGTCAGACATGATTTTTCTTATTGCTTCTGACTAGAAGGCAAACTCTCCCTGTGTGGCTGTGAGGTTACTGTCTCTAGATTGATTTCCCCTGTCTGAACCATTATGATACAAAAGAGGATTGTTTGGAGGCATTCTGCTTGATATTCCGTGTGATTCCGTGTCAAATATAAGTGTGTCTCACATGAGTTTGGGGGGACATTATTAACCATGCATGCTTATCTTATATAGATACTCCATTTTTTTTCCTTTCTTAATCATTTTCTTACACATGCTACAACTTTTGTTTTGTTTTGTTTTTTGAGTTTTTTGTTTGTTTGTTTGATTCTTTTGAGACAGGGTTTCTCTGTGTAGTCCTGGCTGTCCTGGAACTCACTCTGTAGACCGGTCTGGCCTCGAACTCAGAAATCTGCCTGCCTCTGCCTCACAAGTGCTAAGATTAAAGGTGTGCACCACCATCGCCCGGCATGATACAACTTTTATTGTTGTTCCATAGTTCTTGGAAAATCATTCTTGTATTTTTATGTTTTTTCCCTGAGTTTTAAGGTCCTACATTTTTTATATTCAAAGCTTATATACTCAGTGTTTCTTCTTTCACCCACAATGCTGAATCGATTAGTCATTCTTTCTATTTTTCTCATATGCAGTTTCTTTTTCTTATTGTTGTCATTTGCAGTTTCCATCCCTCACTTTAAACTTTCCATTTGTTTTTGATTTTCACGTTAATTTTATCCTAAACAGTTTCTTATACATTAGTATTTTCAGCTTTGCTATCCTTTTTAAATCCCTAGTACATATTCCATTATTCCTATGTTCAGGTTTGCTCTATTAAATTAAATTTAGTTTCTCTAAGTAAGTTTTGTAAGTTTCCAGGGTAAGGTAGATATTGTTTATTGGGTAAAATAACATTTCATCCAATGTCAAAAGTAGACATTAATGGATATAGTGATAAAGAGTAAGAAAGACAATCTGTCTATGATAAGATGCTAATCAGTTAGCGACATTTTTCCCCAAAGACCACAGTTTGTTTGTTTGTTTGTTTGTTTGTTTTCCTCCACTTTACCTGCACCTGCACAGACTCAATGCCAGAGTTAGCTAATTGTCTTTGATAGATTATCTGATAGAGTACAGTTGCATAAATTCTTGAAAAACAGCTTTTCCTGTGGCAGATCAGTTGATGAGATAATGCCACACTGAATTTCCTAACAGTTCCTTTGCCTCCTCTTACCCAGAAAAGAATGGACTTTGGACATTCCAACATGAAAATGCAATAGAGTGCTGGAACATGTCATCTGTTTTCCACATCTTCCAAGTTTGCTCCCTTAAGAATATTATATTCTCAAACTCATTGCCAATCTGCAGCATGCCATCAGTTAAATTTACATTTTCTTACCCAGCTACTTTCTATCATAGGATCATTTTTGGTGAGATTTTGTTGTGAAAACTGGAATTTTCTGTTAGTTTTCCTTATTGAGGGGGTAGTTCTTCACCATCTGGCCTTATTATTCTTTTTTATTTTTTTATTATTATTATTTTCTTTATATACATTTCAAATGCTATCCCAAAAGTTCCCTGTACCCCCCGCCCCTGCTCCCCTACCCACCCACTCCAACTTCCTGGCCCTGGCCTTCTCCTGTGCTGGGTTATATAAAGTTTGCAAGACCAAGGTGTGTGGTTCTGCCTGCAGAACCATTGTGGATCCGAACTGGAGGACGGGAACTCCTGAAAAGGAACAGGGCTGCGAAAGGAAACATGGAGCCTTGGCAAAATGTCTGATCAAGGCCCCGATTTTTATTGTTGGAACTGGCTTAAATACAAGGAAGGGTTCCCAGCATTCCCCTGAGTCCTTTGAAGTTGCCACGGCGTTCTCGCGATGATGGGCAGTCCTGGCAGTGGCGGGCAGGTGACCCGATGGCGGGCAGGTCTGGGCAGTGGTGGGCGGTCAGGCGGCGGTGGGTGGTCCGGCGGCGGTGGCGGTCCGAGGACTCTGTGTTCCGGCTGGTCTGCTGCGCTCCAGCTGCGCGATCCCCCGGGTGCCTGTAAAATTTACAACACAATGTTTAGAGGCAGGACCCTCCAGGAAGAAACTCCCAACCTGTCTGCAAGAGGCGGAACACAAGGCTTAGAGGGAGGAGCCAACACCAAGGGGCCTCTCTTCCCAATGATGGCCAATTAGGCCATCTTCCGCTACATATGCAGCTAGAGACACGAACTCAGTGGGTACTGGTTAGTTCATATTGTTATTCCACCTACAGGGTTGCATCCCCCTTCAGCTCCTTTGGTACTTTCTCTAGCTCCTCCATTGGGGACCCTGTGTTCCATCCAATAGCTGACTGTGAGCATCCTTCTTATAGACCCAAGAGATATTGATTTTTTCAGTTCATCCTTTTAATTTTGTTATGATAGCCTGACAACTTTTAAGTTCCTTACATACTAACCAAGAAACTACAAATTTGTCTACCCTCAGAAATAGCATTATACTTAAAGTATACTGACAGCTTCCTTAAAGGAAAACCAAATCTTATTAATAATTACATTTCTGTGCCTAGAGCAGAATTGATATTAATGAGAATTTATATAAGAAGTAAAACAATATGAATGATCTGCCAATGCTATTCTTATATTAGAATTCCAGTAGATTATAATTCCTCTGCATGTTTGCAAGAAAAATTTTAGCCTTCATACCAGGTCTTTATGAAAAAAGAATCCAAGGTTCTTTTAAAAAACTTCCTTCAATATCTAAAAATAATTTGTCATACTATTTACTTTACTTACTATTGAGTCTCAACACTCATAGTTTGCTGGTGTTTTATATCTTTACACAAATTACAAAAAATTATTCTAAATTAAAATAAAACTACAAATAAATATTGGTTCAAAATTTATTTGAAGAGGCACTGGTAGGACTTAGGATATATTATTTAATTTGTATGACAATTAACTGAGAAGACAAATGCAAAATAAGAATCTGTAAGTATTTCAAGTTAAAATATATTAATCTATTATTTTATGCATAAGCTGATGTTTGAAAATAATACTAAGTATATCATTACTTGTTTCAAAGTTTGTCATATAACTCTTTTTAGAGGTTTGGGTAAATTTTCTTAAACTTTTATATCATATACTTTCCAAGATATAGAACCTAGTACAAATTTTGTGATAAACAAGTATAGTAAGGCCAACACCTAACCTGTAGCCAAGCCTCACTGAACAGTTTTATTCATAAGATATCTTAGATATCCTTAGATATCTTAGGATTTTATTGTACACCCAAGTTCAAACAAGACAGACACTCATATCGATACCTACAGATATGATTAAAGAGAGAAACTTCCTCACACTATACTAGGCATAAGTTGGGCTTGTTTAGGACATTTTATTTTTATTTACCTTTGGTCTTTTCTGCTTTTATTGAAAATAGATGTTTCTTCTCACACAATACGACCTGATTATGATTCCCCTTCCTTCTTTTCTTCAGTACTTCTGTACCTTTTCTCCCATCTACATCCACTTCATTTTGTTTCTCATTGGAAAACAAAATTTGAAGAGATAAAAACATCACATAAAATGATATGATATGGTTTAATAATAAACTATAATAATATGAAACAGAAACTAATACAGCGGAGTTGAAAAAGACAAACAGAAGAAATGAGCCCAAAAGAAGGTACAAGAATCAGAAACTCACTCATCTGTCTACTAAGAATTCCCATGAAAATATTACATGTAATTTACAAACAGAGAGCCTGGAGCAGGTCTATGCAGGCCTTGTGCATGCTGCCTCAGTCTCTGTGAATTCATATGAGTATTGGTCATGCTGATTTAGCAATCAGTGTTTTGTTGGTGTCCTTTATTCCCTGTGGCTTTTACCCTCTTTCCACCTTCTCTTGAACAGGGTCCCTGAGAGGAGAGGTTAGGGTTGAGTCCTCCAGTGTCCCCCACTCTCTATATAATGTCTGGCTGAGAGTCTGTGCATTATTTCCCATCTGCTGCAAGAAGTTTCTCTGATAATGACTGAACTAGGCACTGACCTACGAGTGTAGCAAAATATTAACTATAATAACTTATTGCTACTTTTCAAAAAACTAACAGTGATTCCCTTTATTATTGATATTGTCTGAAAACACCAAGCTTTGTGCCAACATTTTACAAGCATATCTTGCAGGCAGAGCAGTAGTGTTGGTCAAAGGCTTTATGGTGTACATATCCATTTTGATAGTGTTCACAGTACTTTCTTGTACTGAAAATGCTAAAACATAGGGGTGGAAGGTCTATGTACACACTAGCTCAACTTCTCCATATTCAATGAGTTATGTAGGTGTTTTTCCCAGCATGGGGTTCTTGCTGCTAGTTTCAGAAAGTAGCCTATAACAAAGAACTTGGGTTTTCTGGGATTTCCATGGTACCCCTTTGGCCAACAACTCAATTGCTTTTAGAATACTTTTTTACTATTAAATTTATCTTGCAAAAGGAAATGTATATATAACATTATTATGAACTTGTATAAATGTATAAATATACATTTTATATATGCTTATAAAGTAGATCTCAATTTAAATCTTATTTTCTGAACACACAGGATTTTCAGAGTTTTAGCATGGAACTAATAATTTAATAGTTCAGAATTCCAAGGAAAAGAAATCATTTCACCCTCCTATTTTCACTCTGCCTATTAATGACAGTTTCATTTGAAAATGAACTTAATTTCACTCAGTGTGCTTAGCAATATTACATTGTCCACATCAACATTATTATGTATTGGAATAAAATAGAGATAAAGGAAAGAAAAATAAGTTTTTAAGTAGCACAGTATTAGAAAATTCTGAAATTGAAATAAAACTGAGGATTTTCTTTTTCCATTGTGTGTTATGAAGATTCAGAATAAACAGCTAAATTCTAAAAGAAAAAATGCATTTAGATTTTATTACACTGAATGAATTTGCTCAGTTGACTAAAGTACCTTAAAACTTCCAAAGACTGCCATGCATCCATAGACAATTAAAATTTTATGTAATTTTTTGAATGTTTATGTAAAGTCTACAAGCTGACATATTTGACACATGATAACATTCAGTCATCTGTTATATAATTCAACTTTTAAAAGTACGTTGCTTAGCAAACATTATACTACGGGAATGGCCATACAAAAGGAAAAGACATATAAAAGAACAAGATAGGCATATCCCATATCTTAAATGATCTTAAAATGCTAATTTGTGAAAGTGATGATTGGTAAACAGTCATACAAGTAGATTATTGTGTAATGACTTAGGTTTGTTATCTAATTCTCTAATTTGAGGTGCATAATAATGAGCATAAGATAGATGGACATTTTCTGACACTTAAAGTTTCCTACAGACTGTATTTCTATACATATCTCAATGGCAAGAGAGAACTATTCACTTTCCAAGGTGAAGATCTTAGAGAGAACAATTGATATAATAAAAGTGGATGCTAAGAGACTGGCTAGGGATCTCCTAAGTATGTTAAAGCAAATCAAAAACAATTCTTTCCTCCATTCCATGACTATTAATTGCAGTAGAACTTTAATGTATGCCAGTCTTATATCTGCTCCTATGTCTTGGTTTCAGACATAATGAAGTTCTCTCATCTAAAATTGTCTCCTCTTTTGAAATTTAAGCTGAATTTTTTATTCTTATTTATCTTCCATAAAATACCATCCACTTCATTAGATTTTTTCCATGTTTTCTCATAAATATCCATCATACTCATTAATATTTATTTTCATCTATTAATTTCTCTATTAGTTTATATTTTCACTTTGCTCAATTTGAGCTTTCTGTGTTCTGTTCATTAGAATTTGATATATTTTATTGACATTGCATTTTTTCTGGGATTATTTGTAATTTGCCAACTAATTTCTTTATTGATATATTCAGAATCATGCTATTTTATTCCTCAGTTATCTTCTGGTATTAATTTTTATTAGATTTTTTTTCAATTACATTTCAAATGCCACCCCCAAGTCCCCCTATACACTTCCCCTGCCCTGCTCCCCAATCCACACATTCCTGCTTCCTGGCCCAAGCATTCCCCTGTACTGGGGCATATGATACTCCCAATACAAAGGGCCTCTCCTCCCACTGATGGCCGATAAGGCCATCCTCTGCTACATATGCAACTAGAGACACAGATCTTGAGTACTGATTAGTTCATGCTGTTGTTATTCCTATAGGGTTGCAGACCCCTTCAGCTCCTTGGGTACTTTCTCTAGCTCCTCCATTGGGGGCCCTGTGTTCCATCCAATAGATGACTGTGAGCATCCACTTCTGTATTTGCCAGGCACCGGCATAGCCTCACAAAAGAGAGCTATATCCAGGTCCTGTCAGCAAAATCTTTCTGGCATATGCAATAGTGTCTGGGTTTGGTAGTTTTATATGGGATGGATTCTTATATGCTAAATTCTATCACAAAACACACTTTCTTCAAAGCATCCTTAAGGTTGGCTATCAATTTCTCTCATTGGGCATCCATAGTCAGTTAGTTGATGTTTTGTTTTCTCCTATTATAATTAGAATTAAATAATTTACTAGAAGGAAAAGACTCAATTCATGTCTCTAATATCTAATGAATAAATCGTATTGTTTATCAGTTACATTAACTGAGATATTCAATTGGGTTTAAAAATGAAAAATATAAATATATAATTTATCTGTGAAATTCTCATATTAAAGATAGTTGTGTGAAAACAAATGTCCTAAATTCATTCAGTAGATATAGAATCAGAACAGAATCTATATGTGGGACATGAATAAACTATATAAGCTAGGGCAGAACCTACTTGAGAGGAAAAGCTATTTGAATGCATCTGTGTTACTAAGTTACCTCAGTTTGATGCTGGTGCCCTTATTTTTTTCATATATTGGAATGTTTATTTGGAGCAGAGTAAAATAGAACTTTGGACTTACAGAACATATTTCTTCAGAAAGGTCATTGTGTGCTTCAAACTCATTAATCCTCACAGCATCCCTCGAGGTGTGTAACATATTACGCAGGTAAAGAATTTTAAAGCTGAGTTGTAAAAACAATTTTACCCCATCACACTAAAATAAAATAGTTAAACCTTCAGTTAACACACTGCACATGGATACTTTTTTAATGCCATATTATTTTCATGAGGGTAGTTGAGTATTCCAGATAACATGTCCATCAAACACATTGCTGATAACAAAGTGGTTAATCTGTTAAAAATATACTTTTATATTTATCAAATATATGAGTTCTCAAGGTAAACATTTTTATGTGTATGTCTTTTAACTTAGTACTGAATAAGAAATTATACCCAGGGCAAAGAAATCATGGAATGGTATTGCCTACTTACATTTAATTTAGGAAGCTCAATGGAAAAAAAGAAAAAATAATAAAACACTTTAAAGTTCTGATTATATGTAAATATTATTTCTACCCAAAATATATGTGAACTTTCTACTAGATTTTTTATTCCTTCCAAAATGAGTATATCTGATCTGATATTAATGAAACTGGTAAACTTGGAAAAATGTAGTGGAAATTTTGGCACAAGCATTCTGAGGAATTTAAAGGCATTTTAATAAAATTTTCATTAAAAATAAAGTTAATGTGTAGGTAAAAAATACCTCTAGATTATGAATTAATAATTACTTCATGAAATATATTATATATAAAGCTGTTGAGCTGACTCCATTAATTTTAGGAGATTATAGGATACTGTGCATTTCATACTTTTAATTTAAACGTACTTTCTAAATGCTTCAAGAATTCTTCTTAGCCGGGCGTGGTGGCGCACGCCTTTGATCCCAGCACTTGGGAGGCAGAGGCAGGCGGATTTCTGAGTTCGAGGCCAGCCTGGTCTACAGAGTGAGTTCCAGGACAGCCAGGGCTACACAGAGAAACCCTGTCTCGAAAAACCAAAAAAAAAAAAAAAAAAAAGAACTCTTTTTCTAATACATTTTAATTTTTAAGATTTTTATAATTACATAATTTTCCTCTTTTTCCTCCCTCCAAATCCTGTGTACTTCCTGTCTATTATCTTTGAAATTCATGCCTTCCTCTTTAATTTTGTTATATACAAATTATATGTGTGTGTGTATGTGTTTGTGTATGTGTGTATTCCTAAGTGGAACCTCTCAGTCTATGTAATATTATATGTAAAGAAGATTTCAGGGATCACCATTTGGTATTGCCATGCTCTTCCCTGGGTAAGAAAATTTCTCCTGCTCCCATATTCCTTGATTGCCTGAAGCCTTCTGTTCCTCCAACCCTACCAGCTTCCATCCACTTTCACAGGTCTATTTGTTTCATTCTTCTTTGTCTCATGTTTAGGGAGCCATAATGGTGGTGATGCTTCATGGATACTGCTTCTAAAATTTCTTGGAGATACAATGGCACAGCAAATTTACCATTCCTCTATCTCTTATAGACATTCTAACTCTGCACTTTGACTGGTTGTGTTTTTCTATAACAGTCTAATTGAATTTAAGATCTGCTCACCAAGAGGGAAATCATGCATGTTAAAGAAACCTTACCAACTACTTAGGGATAGTGAAATCAGCATATTGGAAGAAAAACCTACAATTACCACTTTACCAACAAGCATACTCCCTAACTACGTTCTAAATATTTGTCCTTATACACACAGATAAATACAATTCTATCCCTCATCAAGGAAGCTTCTCTTCATTAACCTTTAAATGAGAACAACTCAGTGAAAGTGAGTGTTAATCACTTTATAATCATCAGAAATGTGTTATATTACATAATGCTTGAGTAAAGCTTATATTTCCTTCAGATATAAGGCTTCTGTAAATTGATTACATTATTTTTCTTATGTACCTGTCAAAGCAGCATAGTTCAGCAACTTAATAAAGATGCATTCGTAAAACATTAGCTCATGGGCAACTTAAAGATTTCAAGAAATTTAAAGAGTGTTTTCTATTTTTATTGGATCTATTAAAGTACAAAGTAATTCTTTTGCTAGATATTTTATTCAGTAGGTTGAATTACGATTTTGTATAGTTGACAGTTAAAACACAAATCACTTTACAACTCTGAGTATACAATAGAACAGCAGAGTGTCCATCTCTGAGAATATTGTTTGAAGTTCTGCTAGTACTCCTGGTTGGGGGTTACGGGGGGTGGAGTCCGGGTTAGTTGAGACTGCTCTCCCATAGGGCTGTCCTCCTCTTCAGTTTCTTCCAGCTTTTCCACAATTAAACCCCAGCTTCCATTCTCTGCCTGCTAGTATCTGCATCTGACTCAGCTGCTTGTTGAGTCTTAAGGAGAGCAGCCAATCTAGGCTCCTCTCTGCAAGCCCACCACAGCATCATTAACAGTGTCAGGGACCCAGTCCTCTCCTTGAGTAGGATCCCAATTTGAGCCTGTTGTGGACCTCCTTTTTCTCATGCTCTTTGCCATTTTTGTCTCTGCAGTTCCTGTGGCATGTTGGGGCATCTTTTAGGTATACGCCCAAGAGTAGTATAGCTGGGTCTTCTGGTACATAGATCTAGTTCCAATTTTCTTAGGTACTGCCAGATTGATTTCTAGAGTGGTTGTACAAATTTGCAATCCCACCAGCAATGGAGGAGTATTCCTATTTCTCCACAATCTTTGCTAGCATGTGCTATCATGTGAGTTTTTGATCTTAGGCATTCTGATTTATGTAAGGTACAATCTCAAGGACATTTTATTTTTCCATTTCCCTGATCACTAAGATCTTTGAACTTTTCAAAAAAAAAAAAAAGAAAAAAAAAAGCCTTTCAGTGCTTCAAGATTCTTCTGTTGTGAATTCTGTTTAGTTCTATATTCCAGTTTTTGATTGGGTTGTTTGGTTTTTTTGATGCTTAGCTTCTTGAGTTCTTGATATATTTTGGATATTAGCCCTATTTTGGTTGTTGGGTTAGTAAAGATTTTTTTCCCAATATGTAGGTTTCTGGATTGTCCTATTTACTATGTCTTTTACCTTACAGAAGCTCTCCAGCTTCATGAGGTCCAATTTATCAATTCTTGAACTTAGAGCATGAACTATTGGCATTCTGTTTAGGAATTTCTCTCCTGTGCCAGTGAGTTCAAGGTTCTTTTCCACTTTTCTTCTATTAGATTCAGTGTATCTGGTTTTATATTGAGGTCCTTGATCCTCTTGGACTTGAGCTTTGTGCAAGGTGACAAATATGTATCTATTTTCATTTTCTACATACAAACTACCAGATAGACCATAACCATTTATTGAAAATGCCTTTTTCTCCATTGTATATTTTGGCCACTTTGTAAAAGTTGAAATGCTGAAAGTATATGGTTTTATAAGTGAAAGATCTGTATGACAAGAACTTCAAGTTTCTCAAGAAAGAAATCAAAGAAGACCTCATAAAATAGAGAGATCTCCCATTCCCACTGATTGGTTGAATTAACATAATAACAATGTCCATCCTAACAAAAGCAATGTACAGATTCAAAGCAATCCCCATCAAAATCCCAAGAAAATTCTTCAGAGATATGGAAAGTGCACTTCTCAAGTTCTTCTGGAAAAACAAAAAACACAGAAAAGCAAAAACAATTCTTAATAATAAAATAACTTCTGGGGGAATCACCATCCCTGACCTCAAGCTAAAATACAGAGTACTAGTGATAAAAACAGCATGGAGTTACAGAGACAGGCTGTTGGGCATTGGGCTATGCACAGACAGGCTGGTCTACAGTCGAGCCGAGATGCTGAACCCTGGGACCCAGTAGTCATAATTTACCTACATGGAACGGAGGAGTTCTCTCATGTCTCCTGCAACTCTGCCAAAGGCTGAGTGGAAAGCATCTGGCAGCCCTCATACATCTGTCTGTCCAGACCTAAGGTGGAAATCTGGTGGGACATGGGTTCTTCCTTCCCCTTCTTCCCCAGGCCCCCTTTTTAGTTCCCACAACAGACAGGTTGATCAATGGCATAACTTTCATCATTCTTATCCTCATCACACACCTGAGTCTTAGGATCCTTTTTCAACCTTCAGAGGCAATAATTACACAGTCATACAGCCAGGTTATCACAGGTTAAAAATTTACATTGTAGTACATCTATGAATGTATATTTGCAATAGAACATAGGACTCTACAGAAATCAAATTTTATTTAGGGCAATGAGATAGCCTATTTTCCAAGGAAAAAGAGTTCGCCTGGCGGCTGTCCGCAGGCTGA
>NC_034591.1:80655841-80657340 GCF_900095145.1 Mus pahari
AAAAAAAAAGAAAAGTACTTAAAACAATAATTTTTCAATTGTAAATGTAATAATTATCATATGAACATCATTATTTAATTTTATTTATAAACATTTATTATATGACTTACAGTTGATATATTAATGTTATATATATATGAATTAAAAACATTATCTCCAACTTTTCCCTAGTGGTCATAAATACTAAAAGACAGAAGAAAAAAATCAAATTTGAAACACTAAGAGAAGTAAAAAATGAAATAAAGATCTGCTATTGAAGATTTTTAACCTATGACAAATCATTATGAAATAGTGAATCAGAAAACAGAGAGTACAGAGATATTCTTCAAATTTTTATATCCTTCATTCATTGAATACTGTGAGGAGTATTATTTCACATTAGCAAAAGTTTCTGTTTTTATCACCACCAACCACCAAAGTAGAATTGACTTAATAAAAGAGATGTTGAACTTTAATTGCTTTAACATGTTCCAAGTCTTTCTGAGTTTATATGAGAAAGCATCAATTTTGGGTTCTATGAAGAGTAAATAAAAGACAATATCTAAATTGTTCTTTCATTGAATCTTTCAGATATGCAATCAGTGTTTGTGATTCTGGAAAGTATAAATAAATGGCCAATATTTGAAAAACAAACTTCTAATTCCAAGGCATAAAAATAAAATTATAAAAATGTACAGAAATAAATGTGCCTCAATGTTCAAAATTGCTAGTGCTCTCTTCCTGGTCCAACACAGTATCTGTTGTTGTTGTTGTTGTTGTTGTTGTTGTTGTTGTTGTTGTTGTTGTGTTGCTACTTCATCTGACCAAATTCCCTCTCTATACAGAAACACAGTTCTTTTATAGTGATGAGTTTTAGTACACCATGGTTTTACTGATTTGTTTTAATGCATAGGTAGCCATGTGTGTCTGTCTGTGTATATGCATGAAATGATCTGAGAGACACAAAGAAGATGTCTAATCCCATGGAGAGGTGTTATCCCTGACATAAGTGCTGAGACAATAATTTGAATCCTCTGAAAGACCAAGAGGTGCTTTTAGAGCTGAGCTATCTCTGCAGCCCCTATGCTACCACATTTAACTGACAATTATCTGACACTTTACTGTAATTAAATTAGAAAGTAATCTTTACCAAACAGGCTGTATGACATGGCCCCTGAGTGATTTGTTATTCTTCTGTCATAGTGTCCCTCTGAATCCCTTCTCTGCAGTTAGGGGGTCTAAGTGTGGCTACAGGGTTTTCTGCAGGTATCATTACCTTTTTATAGGAGTTCCCACTCCTGGCTGACTCTGTATGGCTAAATCCACTTGTGAATTTAGTTAATGTCAGAAATATCCTCCTTTGAGATGCCCCTTGCTACTCTACTAGATTAGTATCATTTCTTTATCTAGTCACTCTCTAGCTCATTACACTAGTTAATTTTCTTCACAGACTACAAAAACCAGGAAAAATATTTTATATATATATATATATATATATATATATATATATATATATATAT
>NC_034591.1:80657554-80707596 GCF_900095145.1 Mus pahari
ACACACACACACACACACACACACACACACACACACATGTGCATGTCCAGATGTGTGTGTACTTCAGCATTGCATGAGTTGAATGTAAGTGATATGATGGGGCAAAGATTATTACTCATCATTCACATAACCTACTGCAGTATTAGTGTCAGAATTTAGGAAGAGATCAATGTGTTGGAGGGAGGCTCTTAGAGGTGAAGGGGTGTAGCTAATGCATGTGTGTAAATATATAAAATTTAGGTAACAAATATACTTTTACAACACAACTATAATACAACTATTATTCCTACTGATCAGGTTTCCTATTTAATAACGATCACAATTCATTCCTGTTTTTTTTTTTAGGGGTAGTGTTCTGATAAACAGGACACCCTTTCACATAGTTCATCTAAGGGGGCTCCCAGGATAACAATTTAACTGTACACTTAAAATTATTTAGGCACATATTTAATTACATGGATTCTATGCTGGCACATTTTAATTTATCTGACCTCATTAGAGCAGTTTCGTAACTTAATTAGGTTTCAAATAAATTAAATTTTAAATATTTAAGGGAGAGGGGAGCTGGCACTTTCAGTGAGCTTAGGACTGCTCTGCTGATGTTTTCGGTGTTTAGAAAGTAGGATTAAAGTAACTTCTGTCACATATTTTAATACCAAAATTACTTTCTTCTGTTACCTCTGAAGTTAAAATCTCTTGCTATAAAAAATGTATTTTAAAAGTTAAAATACTACTGTTTTCTGAGAAATGTCTAGAAGAATTTTTTAACATGAACTTTCTAGTTCCTAAAATTGCATTATTGTAATGCTGACCTTAAAACCGTTATGTAATGGTTTATACCATCTTCTGCACTAAATAACATTGTTTTCAGAGTATTCTACTTCAAGCTGTTGTATGAACCCTATATAGAACAAGGCCTATCTCTCTATATCCTTCACCTTTCCAAAGGGAGCAGATGCTGTCCTACAAGACAGTGCCAATTTCAAAACTCAAGCACCTGGAGACATGGTGGCTTGACTGATGACCGAAGTTTCTTTGTCTGGCCAAAACTGGGCTAGAGAAGCCTAGTTAACATTAAGGTGCCATCAGTCTCTTAAAACATTTATTCTACTTTGAATTGACATTAACTCTTTCTTCAGAAGCACAGATACAGTTACTGGAACCAGAATTCACAGCCTCTCACATACAGTGTTTCCCAGTAAGATTTATTCAAGAGTCTAAGGGAGACCCACACCCATGCTTTTCCTAACAAAAATAGTGTACACAGCTTTAAAACCCCCATTCTGCCTTTTCTCTATGAGAAAATAATGACTGAATTTTTGATATATAATTATAAGAGTTAGTTTTTGGATAAGCATTTTGGATATGTGAGAGTTGTACTTTCTTATTGGTGGATAGTATGGTTTTGCATTTTTATAAAGTTAATACATATAACAACTATCTTGATAATAAACACTGTTCTTATCAGCTTTTATACATCACTTAATAATATAAATATGTCTACATTTTGAGAAGTAGGCTTAGCCCACATGGACCAGGAAATAAAATATAATGTCAACTACTTTAATTGAACCAAATGTATTATGTAAAATATACTCTACAGCCAATTGTTAAAACAAGCCAACTTCAGACCAAATGTATGCTGTACCTCTGACACTAGATTGCCTGTGACAGATGGCAATGCATTTGACATCAGCTAGGATACATAAACTACACAGCTTCCTATCTCCTGAAAAAAAAAAAAAGACCTAATCCATCAATATTTCTTAGAATGACAGGTTTCAGTAGATTACAATATCTTATATTTAAAGTAAAGAAGATAAATTTTATGTATTTATGGATGGGATGCTGATTAATTATCTAAATAGCCTATGAAATGCATTGTATAAATACACATAATACATTTAAAAAATTACTAAGAGTTTAGATTAGTTTCAGTGTACAATATAGATCAATATGAAACTCCATAAAGTGATTTAACAATGTTTATACTTGCATTCTTGAAGTTAAGGCAAATTAAAATCCACACTTCCAGAGGGTCAATATAAATTGCAAATTTAATTTAACAAAAACTTGATAATAGATATACTACTTAATAAAAATATACAGTGTGTACATGGGTGTAAAAATCAGGTTTTCAAGCTTCAACATGATCACATATATTATTATGCAGTTAAAAGTGCCAATATTGGGTGCATTTCAAGTAAAAAATGTATTTTTTAAATACTATAAATAGACTGAAGATTGATAACTTTCTATATATGGGTTTAATCCAATCCATTAATCACTGATAGAGTTTCCAAATATTCTACTCAAATGCAGAACATGTTAGCAGTCATTCTAATAAGAAGTAAATGATAAAGAGGAAATGATTTTACTTCTACATAAGTATTAGTTCCAACTAACTTCCTGCTTTTCATATTCTTAGTGAAAGCACTCAAAATCAGCTGCCTGCCATTCTCCTAAGCATTGCAGTGTGCATATTTTCAATTATAGTATGCAACTTCTGTTCATACACTGTGTTCTTTATTACCTTCATTTTCTCTTCAGCTGCTTTTACAAAAGCAGAAACCTGGAACTTTCCCAGTCTAAGAGACTAGACTAACGAAATCTTACCATATAAATTCCAGGATTTCAGTGTTGATCTTAGCATGACAAAGACATTTTGTATACATTCACTGAAATCATGAACTGAGGCAATTATGATAGATTACAACTGTTTTCTCTGTTCTTCTAAATTCCTATGTATAATTACTGAACTATTACACATTCTATGTATGCCCTACAGAGAACAACCAATAGAAAGAAAACAAAATGATTCATTAGAGTTATCATAATAACTGTAGTCTTGGGTGGATTTCTCAAATCAAAAGTGAAGTCTCTTGTTCCTGAAATATGCATATACCACAATAAGAAATTAATTTGGCAAAAGCTCTATCTACATTAGCATTTCAATGGTGCATGTTTGCACTGTACTGTTCAAATCATTTCTGTTTGCCTCTTTATTTTGAAGGAATTGTCTCATCTTGTACATAGCTGACATTTCCTACCAAATTCATAAAGCTTAAATAAAATGTCAAGATAGAAGCAACCTCAATAACTTTTTTTAGATAAATATGATGACAGTCATTAAGAACCTTAAAATGAATGGCCTGCTACTTACAAACTAAAATCATTACTAATTTTATTTAAGGTTTCCTCCCAGTCTTATAAAAATGGCGCTCCACCACATTCTGCTTTCCAGCTTAATGTTTACAGCACTTGCATGGATTTCCCATTAAACGATTCCTTTATTCTCTATTTTAGACCAAATTGTTGTTCATAAAGTTCCTATATCCATATGGAAATCCTCTGTATTTTCCCCTACCCAAAGTTTAGTCATTATAGAGACTACCCACAATGCTTTCCGCTTGCTTTACAAACATCAGTCTTTAAACATATTAAAAGCAAGTACTGCATACTACAGCATCTTCACAATTCCTGTATTTATAGCTCATATGGCTTATTAACAGATATGTCTTTTTAAAATCCACTTTGTGTGTAAACACCCTGGACATACAATCTCTGTGGTCACAATAGTTTAAATACTGCCAGTGGATTGAAGATTGGAATTAGTCATAGGAAGAACTGAACTACAGATCTCATGTTCATAAATTTAGCTATGGTTTAGTAAAAATAGACAATAATTTTATATTGGAGTATCATTTTATGCTTAAAATTATTTTAATGGACTTTAATGATTAGAATACATAAAGTCAGATACTATTAAATATTAAATTAAAATTTTGTATCTTATTTTATTAGATATTTTCTTCATTTACATTTCAAATGCTATCCCGAATGTCCGCTATACCCTCCCCCCACCCTGCTCCCCTGCACACCCACTCCCACTTCTTGACCCTGCTGTTCCCCTGAATGGGGCATATAAAGTTTGCAAGACCAAGGGGCATCTCTTCCCAACGATGGCTGACTAGGCCATCTTCTGTTATATATGCAGCTAGAGACATGAGCTCTCGGGTACTGATTAGTTCATATTGTTGTTTCACATATAGGGTTACAGACCCCTTCAGTTCCTTGGGTAATTTCTCTAGCTCCTCCATTGGGGTCTCTGGGTTCTATCCTATAGATGACTGTGGGCATCCACTTCTATATTTGCCAGGCATTGGCATAGCCTCACAGAGATAGCTATATCAGTGTCCTTTCAGCAAGATCTCGCTGGCATATGAAATAGTGTCTGCGTTTGGTGGCTGATTATGGGATGGACCCCTGGGTGGGGCAATCTCTGGGTGGTCCATCCTTTTGTCTTAGCTCCAAACTTTGTCTCTGCCACTTCTTTCATGGGTATTTTATAACCTATTTTAGGGAGGAATGAAGTATCCACATATTGGTCTTCCTTATTCTTGATTTTCTTGTGTTTTGGAAATTGTATCTTGGATATTCTAGGTTTCTGGGCTAATATCCTCTTATCAATGACTGCATATCAAGTGAGTTCTTTTGTGATTGGGTTACCTCACTAAGGATGATATCCTCCAAATACAACCATTTGCCTAAGAATTTCATAAATTCGTTGTTTTTAATAGCTGAGTAGTACTCCACTGTGTAAATGTACCACATTTTCTGTATCTATTCCACTGTTGAGGCACATGTGGGTTCTTTCCAGCTTCTGGATATTATAAATAGGGCAGCTATGAACATAGTGGAGCATGTGTTCTTATTACCAGTTGAAACATCTTCTGAAAATATATCCAAAAGAGGTATTGATGGATCTTCCGGTAGTACTATGTCCAGTTTTCTGAGGAACCGTCAGACTGATTTCCAGAGTAGTTGTAAAAGCTTGCAATCCCACCAGCAATGGAGGAGTATTCCTCTTTCTCCACATCCTTGCCAGCATCTGCTGTCTCCTGAATTTTTTATCTTAGCCATTCTGACTGGTGTGAGGTAGAATCTCAGGGTTGTTTTGATTTGCATTTCCCTGATGATTAAGGATGCTGAACATTTTTTCAAGTGCTTCTCAGCCCTTCGGTACTCCTCAGTTGAGGATTCTTTGTTTAGTTCTGTACCACATTTTTATGGGGTTATTTGAATTTTTGGAGTTAAGTTTCTTGAGCTCTTTGTATATATTGGATATTAGTCCCCTATCAGATTTAGGAATGGTAAAAATTCTTTCCCAATCTGTTGGTGGCCTCTTTGTCTTATTGACAGTATCTTTTGCACTACAGAAGCTTTGCAATTTTATGAGGTACCATTTGTTGATTCTTGATCTTACAGCACAGGCCATCACTGTTCCTGTGCCCATTTCTTCAAGGTTTTTCCCCACTTTCTCCTCTATCAATTTCAGTGTCTTTGGTTTTATGTGGAGTTCTTTGATCCACTTAGACTTGAGCTTTGTACAAGGAGATACTGCTTGTGGACGTTGTACATCGTGGTGCGGAGCCTAGTGCGCACCACGATGTACAACGTCCACAAGCAGTGTTTAGCAGTGGTCTCCTGTAATTCCTTGAGGGATTTTTGTGCTTCCTCTTTAAGGGCTTCTACTTGTTTAGCATTATTCTCCTGCATATCTTTGAGTGAGTTATTAATGTCCTTCTTCAAATCTTCTACCACCATCATGAGATATGATTTTAGATCCACTTCTTGCTTTTTGGGTGTGTTGGGGTATCCAGGACTCGCTGTGGTGGGCCTGCTTGTGGACGTTGTACATCGTGGTGCGCACTAGGCTCCGCACCACGATGTACAACGTCCACAAGCAGTAGGATCTTATGCATTTTGCATTTTCTTTGATTGTTGTGTTCATGTTCCCTATGGAAGCTTCTATATCTGAGATTCTCTCTTCCATCTCTCCTTCCTCTCCCCTACCCCTTTGTCAGTGTCTTATCATGTAGTCCCATTGGGCTTCTGCTTGTGGACGTTGTACATCGTGGTGCGCACTAGGCTCCGCACCACGATGTACAACGTCCACAAGCAGCATATTCTCTCTTCCATCTCTCCTATTTTGTTGCTGATGCTCACATCTATGGTTCCTGATTACTTTACTAGGGTTTCTATCTCCACAGTCTCCCTTTGGGTTTTCTTAATTGTTTCTACTTCCTCTTGCAGATCCTTAATGGTTTTGTTCAATTCCATCCCCCTGTTTTGTTGTGTTTTCTTGTAATTCTTTAAGGGATTTTTGTGTTTCTTCTAGCTGTTGAGCAGTGTTATCCTGTAATTCTTAAAGAGATTTTGGTGTTTCTTCTAGCTGTTTATCAGTGTTTTCCTGTAATTCTTTAAGGGATTTTTGCATTTCTTCTAGCCGTTTATCAGTGTTTTCCTGTGGTTCTTTAAAGGATTTTTGTGTTTCTTCTACCTGTTTAGTAGTGTTTACCTGTAGTTCTTTAAGGACTTCTTCCTGTTTAGCAGTGGTCTCCTGTAATTCCTTGAGGGATTTTTGTGCTTCCTCTTTAAGGGCTTCTACTTGTTTAGCATTATTCTCCTGCATATCTTTGAGTGAGTTATTAATGTCCTTCTTCAAATCTTCTACCACCATCATGAGATATGATTTTAGATCCACTTCTTGCTTTTTGGGTGTGTTGGGGTATCCAGGACTCGCTGTGGTGGGCGTACTAGGTTCTGATGGTGCCCCATGTTCTTGGTTTTTGTTAGTAAGATTCTTACATTTGTCTTTGACCATCTGGAAATCCCTGCCTTAGTTTTCTAGCTGTCTCTGACTGGAATTTGATCCTCCTGTGATTCTGTTAGCCCCTGTCAGCACTCCTGGAATTCAACTTTCCCCTGTGTCCCCTTGGTCAGAGCAATCTCTGCAGGCAAGTTCTCCTCTTCCAAGGCAGATGTCCGGAAGTCTGGAGCTCTGATCCTCCTTCTGAGTTCTGGGGTCAGAGCCTTCCCTGTAGGCCAACTCTCCCTGCATGATCCAGAGGACCTGTGATCTCAAGGATCTGTGGTATGGAGAATCCTTCTTAGTGCTCAGCTGTCTCTCCTGGGGTTCAGAAGAGAGACAGCAGGGGCAGGGGTAGCCACGACAGGATGGGAACCCTGCCTCTGGGTTGGCAGTGTTCTTTTGTCCCTGTTCCAGCTGGCACAAGTCCCTGCTGGATTCTCTGGAGTTGATTGTGTTACACTCACCTTGATCCTGAGGATCTGTGGTGTGGAGAGTCCTCTGGAGCACTCAGCTGCCTCTGCTGCGTGCGATTCAGAAGAGAGATGGCATGAGTCTTAAATTAAAATTTTATTTTGTTATCTTCATCATGGCATTCCTGGAACAATGCAGAAACATATTTTATTGTTTGATGTTTAAAAGGAAGTCCTCTACATCAGACATGTGGTAGATACAAAATATAACTTCATGGAGTAAACACAGTTCCTTTTCTTTTAGTTTATAAATAAGATTAAGGAAAGTCCCAGCAGGAAATTACAATGTAGTAAAAAGATGGCTATTTTTAATGGGATGTGTACCATGTTTGGGTAATTGTCTCCAAAACACTCACTGTTTTAAGAGAGTCCTGGAATTAGAAGTTGGTGGAACCTTTGAGACGAGACGTATGGCCTATTCTGTGGAAGCTGGGTTACTGAAACACAGTCTGAAAGAACACAGTACCCTCCCTTTCTTTTTCCCAGAACATATATAGCAGAGGACTGCCTTGTCTAACCTCAGTGGGAAAGGATGTGCCTAATCCTGTAGAGACTTGATGCCCCAGGAAAGGGGAATGCTGGAAGCGGGGTGTGGGGGTTGGGAGGAAATCCCTTCCCACATATATATCAGGAAGGACACTCTCAATGTTTCTCCTACACTTTTGTATTTCAGATTTTAGAATTTGGAGGTGTGGTGTGTGTGTGTGTGTGTGTGTGTGTGTGTGTGTGTGTGTGTGTGCAGGTGTGTGTAAAAGTTAAGAGACATAGGTCAGGTTTTATTCTTGTGCATGAAGAAATCCAGTTTTCTAAACCATTTCTTGAATCTTGTTTTTGAATCTTTCTCAAATATTGAGTGGCTGCAGTTATATGTCCTCTTGTTTGAGTTTTTATTTTATTCCATTGGTCTACATGTGTGTTTTTGTGCCTGTAGCTCTGTAATATATCTTAAAGTCTGGAAAGATAATCTCTCTGGCACTGTTCCTTTTTGCATTGTGGTTGGATAAGATACAAGGAGGTTTTTTTCCATCCTTTGTATTTTAACATTTTGTTTGGTGTCTAAGGATGTGGTTTATTATATAAAAGATTCCATGTGTTGCTGAGTAGAAAATTAATTTCGTGGCATTTAAGTGAAATGTTCTGTAGGCATCTGTTAAGTTCTTTTAATGTATGATCTCAATTAATGTTATATTTTTCTGTTTACTTTTGGTTCAGATAATCTGTAAATTGGTGATAGTTGGGTATTAAAATCACCTACTATTAATGGATTAATTTTACTCTGTGACTTCAAATCTAGTAGTATATTTTTATGAAATTAGGTACACTAGAATTTTGTGTTTAGGTCAATAGTGTATTTTTACTCAAGTATTCCATTGGTTGGAATTGTCTAACTTTATCTCATCAGATAAATTTTAGTTTAATGTACATTTTGCTTGTTATTAGGATAGCAACTCCTGCTTAATTTCTGGTTCCATTTGGTTGAAAATCTTTTGTTCATCATTTCACTTTGTGGAGATGCCCATCCTTAAAGCCAAAAATGTGTTTTTTGTAAACTACAAATAAATGGCATTTTCTTTCTTAAGTTTTCCAGCCAACCTGTGTCTTCTGATTGGAGAACTGAGGCCATTAATATTGAAGTTCTTATTGGAGTATGTGTTTTAATTGAAGCCATGGTGTTGTTGATTTTAATGCTGTTTTTGGTCTACCTGCTATTTGAGTTTTAATATATTTCTTCTCATTGTATCTCTGCAATGTTACTTACTATTTTCAGCCTGAAACATTACTTCCTTTATTCTCTTCAGCTGTTTATATTGTTGAAAGTTCCTATTTTCCCTTCCAATCATGGGAACCAGTTTGTAAGATATGATAGTATAGGCTAATCTTTATAGATTTTTATGACTTGGGGATGGCTCTTCTGGATTCAAAAGCTGCCATTAAGAAATTAATGTAAGAGCCAGAAGGGATTGAGGACACCAAGAAAAGAAGACTCTCTAAATCAATATGAACACAGCTCATATTAACTCGTAGAGAGTAAAGCAGGATGCACCGGGTTTCCTGTATGGGTCCTCTGTGTGTATAATGGCTTCCAGTTGATTGTTTTTATGAATTTCCTGAGCATACAAATGAGTAGATCTCCGATTCTTATGTCTTGTGTTGAGCTTGTTTCCTTCTATTAGATTGCTTTATATATTAACTCTACAAACATATATATATATATATATATATATATATATATATATATATATATATATATAATTATTTTTATATATTTTAGAAATATAAAATGAATGAATGAATGAATGAATGAATGAATGAAAACCTATCTACTTTAGTAAAGGTTACTATCTGCTGTCTTATATACTTGCTAAGTGGGGGGAAATTAGTTTTCTCCAATAGAGTGAAAACTGCCTGTATCCACCACTCCAGCACAGGTCTCTTGTAAGTGACTAACATACTACTGCAGTGTTTTTATGTGTTTATATCTGAAGTACAGTTTGGTGGGATTTTTTGTTGTTGTTGCTGTTGTTTAGTTTGTTATTTTCTTGGCTTTGGGGCTAAGTTTAATATTTAATAAGGAATGTTTTCTCCACTTTTCTTAAAGATTATTATTCAGAAGTTCTCAAAAATTATGTAGAGTAAATGAAACCTGAAGAAATGATGAGTACTTTGTAGGCTATTATATATTTGATTTAAAGATTAGTTATATATGAAGAAATACAGCTTGTGATACCACATATATTTAAGATTGTGCAGTTATCTATTATGTTTTACTTTATCTGTTATTTAACTACATTGTTGTAATAGATCACATAAATTGTGAACTCCCTTATGTCTGCCATCTGAATGTGCAGTCATATCACCCCACTATAATCTTTTATCTGCTTTAATATTAGCTTTCTCCTTTTAACATCCGTTTCCTACCAATTTTTCTGAAAACACATAGGCTGTAACAGTTTCTAGTGATTTGAATATGCATTACATAAGTATACAAGAGCAATTATTGAATAGAAACACAATAAAATGTTGAAAATTTACTGGCATTATGAGACAATGCAAACTGTAAAAGGGGAGTATATTTACAGAGAAAAGGTTGACCGACAGTATGTTAGGTTATGAATGATGTCTGCAAAGAAAAGATTTGTACAGTATGATGTGGTACAGAATGTATGCAATCAATAGAAGTTAATGATTTGCAATTTATTATCCATATCAAATGACAGAAAAACTGGTCTCCTTTTGATA
Organism: Mus pahari; assembly: GCF_900095145.1. Lineage (NCBI taxonomy): Eukaryota > Metazoa > Chordata > Mammalia > Rodentia > Muridae > Mus > Mus pahari. The sequence continues at coordinate 80,667,920 of NC_034591.1, forward strand.
ATTTCTACTATAACCAATGTGAAGAGCATGGGATGTGTTCAGCATACGTAGACACTTGTGGTGTGTGTGTGTGTGTATGTACATATGTATGTATAAATGTATATGTCTTTGTGTGTGTGCAACTGGCCATGACCACTGAACAACATGGCCATAAAAAGTAGAATTTTAACTGACTATACTGTTTCTTTTAAATCATACCAAAAAAAAAAAAAAAAAAAACCTGGAGTTTTCAGGCCATTTACGTATATAAACATAAATGGATTCTTCTTCCTGAAAATTCTCTACCTTAAATAAGAATTGACATTTTAGAGACAAAAATGCCATAATGAGTGACAAACTAAACACTGCCACTGTAGTAAGGGACCCAAGAAAAGCTGTTTAGATTTGATAACAAGTGAGTTAATTATAAGTAATAGAAGAAGGCATCTAGTTGCAAGAAGACCATACCAGAGGGATGACAGAGGTAAGGACTACAACTTACTTTTGGGCAAAGGTGAAAACATCAATGATTTGTTTTGATTGCTACAATTTCCATGCTTTTGACAAATTTGTACTTCACTAATGACAAGACTGAACACATTAATATATTATTTTGACAAAATGTTTGATAAAATTGGTTAAACTTATAAGACTAAGCTTATTGTGAAAGCTCAGAAATATTCTAGGGTAATTCATATAAAGATCTTAAGTTAGTGCAACAATAAGGAATATATACAAATACTCAAGACACTGATTTAAGTGACTCTGTCACTTTCAATGTGATAGTGGAAAACCAAAATCCTCAGGATTCATTAAGAGACTTCAAGCATGTAAGCACACATATCACTGGTAGATGGCTTACATGTTTGTGACATTAAAGTGATGCTACCTGTAGCAATGTTTCACTTCTGTACAATTTACATTTCTGTTAGAATTATGATTATAAAATAATGGTGCTGATAACTGGTTTATTGATTTGGATGATCCATGTCGAGTTGTCCTAGTCCCTGGGTCTGTGCTAGGCAAAATATCATGGGGTAAATTGTTCATCTTTGAACATACTTACATGTATATATACATACACAGAGAGAGAGGGGGAGACAGAGACAGAGAAATAGAGAAAGAGAGGGGTGAAGAAGAATTTCAATTACATTAACCACAAAAATATGCTCGAAAAACTGGAAAGTCTCCTGACAATTCCACATCTGTCTATGTCCCATAGCTCCAGTTATGGTATTGATAGTTTGCCACATGGACCACTGAGAACTATTCTAGTTCTAAACTATATATTTATCCTTGTTAATGCACATGCGTAAACATTTACTCCTCCATGTATTTTTATGAAACACATAATCATCTGTCTGTGACAACTCTATCCTTGTTTTGGATGTTGGACCTGTCTAAAGTATGCCTAATACATACTCATTGTGGTAATTATAGTTTAATCTCTCTATGGGTACAAATAATTGTGATTCTTCATCTCCTACAGTTTATTTTTATTATTCACAAGGAAAAGGGTTTCCCTAGAAGACTTTCAGGAAAACTGCAGCAATAGTTGCTATTTCAAAACATGTAGTCTACAATTTATCAAATTTAGCTATATATTAAAGCGTAAAAAAGAGAAAAGCAAGTCCTAATGATCTGTTCCTTTGAGCCTCTTTATCGGTTAATAGTACATAGCCAACAAGTGTGAGGGGACTGTACCTTCTCTGTGTTTTGGTATAGTAGATTTTGCTGTAAGCCAGTATTGAATAAGTGATAGAGACAGAAAAAAAGATGTAGAGAGGCTTCAGATGCAATCCGAAATCAATGCAGTCAAGTGCTTTTAAACTGGATGAAATGTTACTCTTCTTCTCAGTGACAACTTGCACTAGATCAATGTGCTGGATACAAAGAGGCATGACACAGAGATTCCGTGGTGAGCCGTTGACATGGTAACAAATGGACTTACTAAAGGGATGAATTAAATGGAATTGGTAAATTTGATCTACAATTTTATAAACTCACAGGCAGGAAATCCTGATAAAATTGACAAATAATAGTAATGGTAATTTTAGTCTTATTTGTGGCAGGATCTCTCAACTTCAGTACTATCTACATAAAAGTTAGGCCTTGCTTCTTAACACTGGCATTCTTGGTTTCTAGTATTTGTATCACTGTCTTCATTTGAGGGTGATATTTTCCTTAAATGAGGTCTAGAGAGATAGCTTCATATTTAAAAGTCTTGCTGTTCTTGGAGAAGACTTAGGTTTGGTCCACAGCACACACATGGAAACTAACAACTATCTGTAATTACAGTTCTAGATCATCAGATGCCGATGTCCTATTAGGCCTTCGTGGTCAATGCACTTTGTGGTACACAGACATTCACACAGGCAAATTACTTACACATATAAAAAGATACATTTTTATAAAAAGTTCTCTAAGAATCAAAACTGCTGTTGTTGAAAAACTCAAGAAATACAATTAACTCTTAATATGTTCTTTTCTAGTGTGCTAACTGACTGGATAGAAATCAAAGTTGATACATACAGATATACTGGGGGAATATTAATATTTAACAGTAACATTCAATTCAGGAACAATCACAAAACACCTGGGGTTGTTTACTTTAACTCTTGTACTTCAGTAGATACTTTGGTTTTATATGTATATTTCAAGCCCATATTTATTTTTTAACAGAAAACATTAATTACAAATGGGGAGATATTATGTGAGAAATCACTCTGTGATTAATAATATAAGGTACATAATTACATAGCCATCCCATTATCTTGAGCATACATATATTGGCCATCAAATATAGGACCTCAAGAATGCTTGGAAATTATTCTATCACTAGCTACACTTATATTGCCAAGTATTCGGATCATGGCAAACCTGTAAAACCTTGTAAGTTCCATTCTCTATGTAAGTCACATCCTGAAAGGATTCTTGTAATGCCAGATTCGTATACAGTTAAAATAGCTCTTCACAGGCTTGAAATCATTAAAAAGAAAATCACCTTTCTGTAGCTATAGTTAATCTCACTAGAGAGTCAGTGTTGTATTACTCTTTATTAAGAAAGTAAAAGGAGGTAAGGTTTTCAAATGATTACAGCTTAAAGTCTGACTACAGCAGCATTTTCTATTCTATTCCAATTTTTCTTCTTTAAAAAGTTTATGATTTAACAAGGAATCATTTTTTCTCTCTCCCTTATCCTCTTGGCCTGCCTTTCTTTTCTCTCTTTCATTACTCATTGACAGAATGGGATTATTTACAGCTCCAATGGTAGTTATTTCAAAATATACTCCATGTCTAAGGATACTAAGAAATTAATGTTTTTCTAGAGTCTAAAGCCCAGAGAAGAATTAGAGTCAGATTCTATGGTTCATGTGCTCAAAGTCACACCAACTTCACTAGGTCAGGAGGTACTTTTCGTACACACCAGAAACCAAAAATTAATACTGTGGGGGTTTCTAAAGGAACACTTGAAGGCGATGGGTCTTGTATCTGTTCTTCGGTACAGGTATTCTAACCTTAAATTATGTACAGAGGGATGTCCAATAGAAATCTGTAACAAATTTCTACTTTACATGAAAGGTTTTTATAAATATGTAGCTAACTATAGTTTTGAAACTAAGTTCTTCTACTGAGGTTGCATATAGTTTTGTTCAGTAGGTTTCCTACCTTATATAATTATTTTAGCCAATAAGTGACTCATTTATCACATTTTTAGATTATAATTTATTGTCACGAGGTTACTCAAAGAGTTTATAATATTTAATAACCTTAATGCAATTTAATATCAAACATGTTTTTATAACATATCATGAAAAATATTTTCTAGTAAAATATACAAAAATGCTTGATAAACGTAGATTATCTAAGTAGTTTACAATATTTGAATTTTACTTTTCCTATTCTTATGTGATCTAGTTCCATTTTTTCTTGCATAACTTGAACTATCTACATAAAATAAATGTTTCTTTTTGCTCTTTGATAAATACTGATACTTCTTAAATTAATGTGAGTTAAAATCAGTGTATACTTTGACTAAATGATTAACACCCTTACGTATCCTTTATTGGCAAGATTGCTTGGCTGAGGTGGAGGGGTTCAGCATTTAATCGTACCATATGTAACCACTATTACCTATGATGTGTCATCTGTGGTATGTTTGTGTAGCCAGTAATTTGTCACATCTTCCAGCCTACAAACACATAAGTAACAATTGCATAAAATACCTTGGCTTGTGAAAATGAAAGCTCAAACATGTTAAGTGTTGTGATATACATGTAAGCATTTGTTAAGATATGGTAGATTTTGGCTTTAAACATTTTTAGCCTTATCATGGGTTATACTAAACAATACACAGTTTATGCATGGACTTTCACAGTAAGTATATAGATTTCATATAATCATCTCCTGTGAGACACAGAGAGGAACAGAGGAACATATGCAATGTATACTAAGTGTACCTTGTCTAGAGGGAAGAATGCAGCAATACAAATGTCTTCAATTTCCATTATGAAGTTAGGGAGTAAATTTCCATTATTAGGAGAGGAGGGGATAAAGGAATGATTCACAGGGATATATCTTGGAACAAGTTGTTGAATATTTTGGATTATTTTGGATAATTCATTGTTGTCAATACATTCTAGATTATTTATGAAATGTTCATAGTAGCTTTGTTATCAAAACAATACATACTATATGTTCTATAGTAAACGAAAATTATGCACAAGGGTGGATCAGGGACAGCTAGTGGCCTGTCCACTGTATAAATAGAGACACAACAAATGACCCCTTACTGTTGCAATCTGAACTGCTATGCTCCTGGCACCCCTGGATCCACAGTGCGGAGCTGGATGCTACAATCTCTGTTATTCTTGAACCCTATCAGATGACATAGTTTTAAGAGACAGAATAAATTTCCAGAGAAAATGCTTATGGTTCTTTGGACTTTGAATATGTTAAATTGTCTGTGAAGAAGACTGATCTTTCTAGTTGATTTTGTAGAATACACAAATATAATCTCAGTGAAGAAATACATATACTTTTGGAGAACTCCATACCCTATCATGTTCAAGACCCTGATCTCATCAGAAAAACACACTGCTGTCATATAGAAGACTATTTTATAAGCAAGCAATTCTATTTCTTTCTGAGCTTTCCATCTTTTATTCATACTATCAGCAAATATCAGAAAAAATATTGTTATACACAAATCCTACAAAGAATCTCCTTTAATGATCTAGAAACATGGAGACTATAAATTAAATATATCTAACTGGCCATTTTTATCAGGCAGAATTCAAATTTATTCTATATTGTTATTGTTATATTTTTTAATGCTTTTTACTCTTTAACTGTATATAAATCCCCCCATTTAGTTACTGATGAATTTTATTTTAGTTCTTTCATTTTTCAAGAGATTTAAAATTTTAAATTAACTTTACATGAGGAATTTGAACCTATTATAATGTGGAGATTTATGTATGACCACCAGAGATTATGCTTTTTTATTTTCTACCACCAGCTATGGCTTTCTTCTGATGGGTCTTAATTTAGATATTGTGACTGTAGATCAATCAATATCATTTATCCAGTTAAATTTCAGATGCCACTGTTTGTCCACTTATCACTCATTAAGTCTTCATTTGATATAAAATCATAAATTTTTAACTAAAATACTATCTAATGTGGATAATTTATATCTGTATCTATATATCTATATCTATATACCTATGTCTATATCTATGTGTGTGAGTGTTTGTGTATGTTACTCTACCTCTACATGAACACACATCCTACTTCATCTTAGTAAGAACATATATAATGTTAAATCCATTAATGTTAAATATATATATATATATTCCTGGATAATTGTTCTAGAAGGAAATTCAAAAAGGTAGTTGATATATATCTTGAAGGACCTGTTAGCTCATGCAGAGAATTTGTATCTCCTTAAAATTTGTCAGTAAACTATTGATAGAGTTCAGCGTCATAATTAAATTGCAAAGATTCTTGGGTTGGAAAGCAAGAGGGAGGGGGAAGGGATAGGGAATTTTTAGAGGGGAAATTAGGAAAGAGGATAACATTTGAAATGTAAATAAAATATGTAAAACAATAAAATAAAAACAATTAAAAAATAAATAAAAGATTCCTAGGGAGTCACTGGCCCAGTGTGTGAAGAAAAGATCTAACTATGAAGTGGGTCTGCTCTCAACCTTGGTCAGAGAATTTTCTTCTTGAAATAGACCACAGTCAAGGAAGAGAGCAATAACTACCAAAGGGCTGAGAAGTGACTGAGAACTTGACTCTAAAAGGATCATCTTGGTCATTGTTGCACCACCATTAGGGTTCAAGGTACACCACAGAAGAAGAGACTGAATGAGTGTAAGAATTGTAGAATGGGGAGGTGTGCAGTGACATGTTGTCTTCTTCACTCTATTCCTTGCTTCACAACCCATCTGGTTCCCTGCTCCAGATATATGTGAGCCAATCCAGCTAGGATTTCTGTATAAATGAGAGAGATGCTCTTCTGGTCCCATTTCCTACTAACAAGCTATTGGTAACATATGGCAGTTGTTAGGTACTGATGGATGGAGACTCATCGTGTGAAACCACTGGTAAGTTTTAAATTGCCCTGTGAAGTTTTACAAACCAATTGTAAAATAGAATTTTTTTTAGGAGATGCAAAACACAAACATACTTACTCACCCCAGGTAGTGAGCCTGTGATATACCAAATACAGATACTAGTAAAGTTAAATTTGGTAAATCAGAGAGTTTTATTGGAGTTATTGGCAAGGTAATGGATGAAGGGCTACATAAAGGAGCAGACATTACCAAAGGCAACTATTTAACCAAAGTCTACCCCAGCATGTGTGACAGTTTACAAAATCTAGAAACCTGTAGCACTCTACACGGTCCACAGGCAAGTCAAAAATCTGAAGAGTGTTCTTTGCAGCTTTCAGTTGGTCTGAACCTCTTCTAGGAATCTCCGCTGGTCTTTTTTTCTCTAGGCAGTTTGGTTAGCTTCTGTTAATTTTTAGCTACTGCATGGCTAGTGCCTGTTTTCTACCACCGTGCTTGGCTGTTCTCTGCTTATTTGGTAGTCTAAGAAGGATGCTTAGTGGTCGTTTCTGCTTGTATTCTCATAGAGAAGGATGATCCTAGAAAATCTAATCAATTTTAGGGATTTTTCTGAAACTATTTTAAGTTGTTTACTTCCTGCCTTGGGGAAGTACCACACTATCTACATAGATGCTTTATTGTAAACTAAACAGCCAGGGAGTGTTCTTAATAGCACCAATGTTGTCTGCTGTGCCTTTGAGTATACTCAAAAAATTTGTTTACAAAAACAGAAAATAAGACTAGAGGAATGATACGAAATTCGTAGTATGTGATGTAATACAATAAATAACAAAGAAAAGCCATCATTTTAGATCAGGGTGATTAACTCCACTTATATAAATCTTAGGCAAAAAATAATAAAGTGTGGCAAAATTCCATTTTCTTGAATCTTTGGAGTTATTCAGATGGAAGAAAAGCCAAGCATCACTGGGCCAGTAAGAGGGATATTTGAGTTGAAGCAAGCAAAAAAGGATTCCTTTGGTGGATATGGTGTGCAGTGATTACTGTACACTGTATCACCTGTTGTTCCACTGAGTTCAGCCTTTATCTCACTAATAATTATCATTTTATCAACCTCCTTACCATTTGTAAAAGTACTTTTATTTCTGAAGGAAAACCATAGTTCATTTCTGAGATGGCATGTTTATTTCTGAAATCCCTTTTTGCATTGACATTTATTGCATGTTCTCCTTAAGAATGTATGGTTATATCAATGAATAAAAGGATAAATTGTGACATTAAAAAATGGACTATCCAGAGAGTACCCCATTCGGGAGTCCATCCCATCATCAGCCACCAAACCTAGATACTAATGCTCATGCCAGCAAGATACTGCTGAAGGGACCCTGATATTGCGGCCTCTTGTGAGGCTATGCCAGTGCCTGGTAAACACCGAAATGGATGCTCACAGCCAGCTACTGGATGGAACACAGGGTCCCCAATAGAGGAACTAGAGAAAGTACCCAAGTACCTGAATGGGGCTGCAACCCTGTAGGTGGAACAACAACAGGAACTAACCAGTACCCCCTGGGTTTGTGTTTCTAGCTGCATATGTAGCAGAAGATGACCTAATCGGCCATCAGTGGGAATAGAGGCTCCTTGGTCTTTCAAACTCTATATGACCTAGCACAAGGCAAGGCCTGGGCCAAGTAGTGGGAGTGGGTGGGTAGGGGAACAGAGGTGGGGGGAGGGGTATGGGAAACTTTCGGGATAGCATTTGAAATGTAAATAAAGAAAATAAAAAAAAAAAGAACTAGAGATATTTACATGGTAGAGTGGTACATTTGTTTCAGTTTTCTCAGTGTCAGCTTTGTTTTCTGACATTACTCAGTGTCCCTTCACCATGAATACCTGCAAGGTATTGTCTACATTTCCTCATATACATGCTATATTGATTTTGCTTCTGGGGAAAATCACCTACTCTCGGGTATTACTGCCAAACTGTGTCATTAGTATAAAAGGTCCTATCTTTAGGCCAGGATAAGGATTCATCTCAGTCTTATAATTTTAGGTTTCCATCTAGCCTTCATTAATACACAAGAGGCCCACATCTGAAGCCAGAGGGGGGAAAAAACAAAAACAAAAACAAAAACAAAACATCTCCCAACTCTTGACACTGTTTGTGGGCGGACTGAAAATTGTCTTTCATATGCTAACAACCTGCTACAGTGAGTGATCTTGGTGACAGATTACTTCTCTACTGCTGGTGACATGAGCCTCTTTAAACCAGATTAGATTATATTAAAGGAAGGTTTATTGCGAAGCTGCTCTCAAGTGAGCAAGTTCACTGGCACCAAGGACCAAGGAAAAAAGTCTCCATGGGAAAAAAGTAGAGGGAGGGAAAGGATAGAGAAAGGTGTGTGTGTGAGGAGATGGAAGAGAAGATAGAGGGAGAGGCCAAAATGTCTGGATTATGTAGGAAAGATACTTCATTCCTCCTTAGAATAAGGAACAAAATACCCATGAAAGGATATAGGTACAGAGACAAAATTTAGAGCTAAGATGAAAGGATGGACTATCCAGAGACTACCCCATCCGGGGATCCGTCCCATCATCAGCCACCAAACCCAGATACTAATGCACATGCCAGCGAGATTCTGCTGAAGGGTCCCTGATATAGCGGCCTCTTGTGAGGCGGATGCTCACAGTCAGCCATTGGATGGAACACAGGGCCCCTAATGGAGGAGCTAGAGAAAGTACCCAAGGAGCTGAAGGGGGGCTGCAACTCTGTAGGTAGAACAACAATATGAACTAACCAGTACCCCCTGAGCTTGTGTCTCTAACTGCATATGTAGCAGAAGATGGCCTAATCAGCCATCATTGGGAAGAGAGGCCCCTTGGTCCTGCAAACTTTATATGACCCGGCAGAGGGGAATGCTAGGACCAAGAAGTGGGAGTGGATGGGTAGGGGAGCAGGGGCGGGGGCGATATAGGGAATTTTCGGGATAGCATTTGAAATGTAAATAAAGAAAATAATTAATAATAATAATAATAATAATAAGAAGAAGAAGAAGAAGAAGAAGAAGAAGAAGAAGAAGAAGAAGAAGAAGAAGAAGAAGAAGAAGAAGAAAAAAGAGCCTCAGGGGAAGAGCAGTACAGCCCTTGGCTGACAAGTTTAGGTTGGAAGCAGGGTAAGCCAGGTAGGTACTAAGGGATGCTGGGAGAACCCGGAAGCCAGGTCTGCTATGGTTTGTAAAATATGCACTTCAGACCCTTGTCACAAGACCCAAAACCAAACATCTAGAATCACAGTGTGATAGAACAGAGCAAGAGAAGATAAGGAACAACATGGGCAGTCTATGAACACATACCACTATGTTTCTTTTCTTATAACTGAGCAACAAAAATTTACTAAACATGTTTTTTTCTACTCATGCAACAATTTCATCTCACAGACTTAATAGATATAACATTATCTTCATAGGTCATGTGTTTTATATAAATTGCATGGTATCTATCATGTATAAGTAATATTCCATCATCCATTATCGGTCTTTTCTATTCTTTTGGTCCTGTGTCGAACATTAAATGTACCATTCATGCCTATGCATTAGATGAAAGATAGTGAGTGCACATAAACATTCAAAAATATAGTGTATGTGTGGGATATCTAAATTGACTAATTGATGACTTAATGACTTTTATCATCCAGAGAAACATTAGTACAATCTAGATGTTGTTTTCCATTTAAAAACCAAAGAATTAAAATACATTCTCATTGTAACCTTCATTTTATCGTACATTCTTTATTATTAAATCAAGAAATGGAAATGTTCATATTTTCAGTGAGAGTTTAGTATTCTAAATTATTAAAATGACAGTGATTGACACCAATAAAATGAAAATAATTGAACATAATTATTTGGATCTTAGCAATTTATATATTTCATCTCACGCTCATTATATTTTATGCTTTGTTGATTTCTTTCTATTTAAAAATCAATTTTAGATCTTTTTCAGGATGACTAACTTTGAAGCTGTTGGCCCATCTGTTTTTTCTTTGTTAAGCAGCCTTTCTGAGGTTACTCTGAAATTGTAAGGAAAATGATTTGCTTTGATAAAGAGGGGTTTTCAAAGGAAAAATAGCTTCATAATTTCTTTTTGCACTCTATAATAAGTTGTTTCTAACACCCACAAAATTCATCATAAGTAGCAAAAAAGGTTAGTTATTTAAAAATTGCTATTATTAAGTAAACCTCTTATCTTCAAGGCAAAATTCTTTATGGAGTGAGAGCATGCATTTTGAAATTTCAGGCTTCTTTTAAAGAATATTTATAACATATGTGCAATGATATATTGACCATAAGTTTGCATACCGTGATTTCTTTTTTATGGATATTAGTTCATTTTAAAACACCTTCATATTTCTTATTTCCATGTACACATTCATGATGTTCTTTTGATGTTGCAAAAACTTTGAAGGGCTTTTAACTAGTATCAAGTCACCCTATCATCAGTAGAAAATATAAGTTCTTGTAGTCATCACTTCACTGCCGTATGCACATCCCCAGAATTTTAGTTTTGTCTAGTTTCCCTTAAATGGTACAAGCTTCTAAAAAATACCAGAGGCAAATAATACAGACTGTACAGGGATGTAAAAATCCTTTTTAAAAGGTGTATCGTGTGGCATTATTTTGAACATAAGAAGATTCTTAAAATAGCTAAATTCCCTCAAGATAATAATGTGAAGCGTGATCAGAGATTCCAGTAATGCCCTTCATTGATATAGTGACTCATTTCAGCAATTCTTTCCACTGAAAGTTATTCTTGGGACAAGAGCTGAAATATAATTGAGACACACAAGTATCTATTTATGGTGTGACTTTAACATCCCTCTTAAGTACACTTGAGATACCAATATATTCTGTGCATTTACATTTATCATAATTCTTAAACTCTCTTTCACTAAATAATTTAGATTACAAAATAGGAACAAATGACTTATATTTTTTATTATTATTATTTTATTAGATATTTTCTTCATTTACATTTCAAATGCTATCCCGAAATTCCCCTATACCATCCCCCCACCCTGCTTCCCTACCTACTCACTCCTACTTCTTGGCCTTGGCATTCCCCTGTATGGGGCATATAAAGTTTGCAAGACCAAGGGGCCTCTCTTCCCAATAATGGCCATCTAGACCATCTTCTGCTATATATGCAGATAAAGACACAAGCTCTGGGGGCACTGGCATAGCCTCACAAGAGACAGCTATATCATGGTCCCTTGAACAAAATCTTGCTGGCATATGCAATAGTGTCTGCATTTGGTGGCTGATTAAGGGATGGACCCCCAGGTAGGGCAGTCTCTGGATGGTCCATCCTTTTGTCGTAGCTCCATGCTTTGTCTTTGCAACTCCTTCCTTGGGTATTTCGTTCCCTATTTTAGGGATGAATGAAGTATCCACGTGTTGGTCTTCCTTCTTCTTGATTTTCTTGTGTTTTGGAGATTATCTTGGGTATTCTAGGTTTCTGGGCTAATATCCACTTATCAGTGAGTGCATATCAAACAACTTCTTTTGTGATTGGGTTACCTCACTCAGGATGATATCCTGCAGATACATCCATTTGCCTAAGAATTTCATAAATTCATTGTTTTTAATAGCTGAGTAGTACTCCATTGTGTAAATGTACCACATTTTCTGTATCCATTCCTCTGTTGAGGGACATCTGGGTTCTTTCCAGCTTCTGGCTATTATAAATAGGGTTATGACTTATATTTTTTTAGTTGGATTTTTCTCAAAGAAATCTGGTTGCATATTGTGCATAGTACATTACTGTATTTTACCCAATAAATTAAAACAGAATAAATAAATGGAAATTAATAAAACATAACAAATTAATTCAAACATGGTGTATCAGTATAAGAAAGACTATATGTGAATATATTAACATTCAGGCAATTTTTTTGAGAATTTCATCCATGAATACAGTATTTACAGCATTACTTTCCTAGGTTCTTACCCTTCAATTGCTCCTATATCTTCCTTGACTCTCTCTCAAATATATCTTCGTTTTTTTAATTAATTTTTATTGGATATTTTCTTTATTTGCATTTCAAAGGTTATCCCCTTCCTGCTTTCCTCCCCTGGAAACCACCTATCACATAACCCTGTTCCACCTACTCAGCCACTTCTGTCTCCCCACCCTGGCATTCCCTACACTGGGGCATTGAGCCTTCACTAGACTAAGGGCTTCTTCTCCCAATGATGCCAAACAGGGCCATCCTCTGCTGTGTATGTGTCTAGAGCCGTGGGTACCTTCATGTATATACTCTTTGGTTGGTGGTTTAGTCCCTAGGAGCTCTAGGGATTCTGATAGGCTGATAATGTTGTTCTTCCTATTGCGTTGAAAACCCCTTCAACTCCTTCAGTTCTTTCTCTAAGTCCTCCCTTGGGGATCCCGTGCTCAGTCCACTGGTTGTGATGTGAGCATCTTATTCTGTATTTGTCAAGCTCTGGCAGAGCCTCTTAGGAGACAGGCTGATTTCTGAGTTTGAGGCCATCCTGGTCTACAGAGTGAGTTCCAGGACAGCCAGGGCTACACAGAGAAACCCCGTCTCATAAAATCAAAACAACCACAACCACAACCACAACCACAACAACAACAACAACAACATAACAAAACGCAGATAGCAGCAACAGTGTGGACCTTCCCAGGAGATGTCAAGACCACTTCAGAGAGTCTGTCCATCTGTGCGGAAAGGAAAGGGTTAATCACATATCTTTAACAGACCAGGTTACTGATATTTCAGTTAGTGACTAAGAATGAGGCACATTTCAGGAGTACCTTATTGGATCTCCTTAAAATGTAATATGGAGAAAAATCAAAAGAGTTTCTTAGTTCGGCATAACTGCATGTTTCCTCTATTCTCTTGGAGCTAGAGAAAGTACCCAATGAGCTGTAGGGGGCTGCAACCCTGTAGGTAGAACAACAATATGAACTAACCAGTACCCCCTGAGCTCGTGTCTCTAGCTGCATATGTAGCAGAAGATGGTCTAATCGGCCATCATTGGGAAGAGAGACCCCTTGGTCTTGTAAACTTTATATGACCCAGCACAGGGGAACGCCAGGGCCAAGAAGTGGGAGTGGGTGGGTAGGGAAGCAGGGGCGGGGGGTGGTATAGGGAACTTTCGGGATAGCATTTAAAATTAAATAATATTAAATAAATAAATTTTTTAAAAAAGAAAATTTCTGTGTTTACAGTCTTTGTTAGCACACTGAGTCAGTCAGACACTGTATAATTATTCTCCTTGGGACTCTGTTGATTCCTTAGTCTGTGGAAGAAAGTTGTAGATGAAATGTACCATACTACATGCATTTTTAATTGCTATAACCAATCAGATTTCTGTTTCTAATATTTATTAGTACAATGGACTTGTTAAGTAAATGTGATATTTAAAAAATGATTATAAATCCCCAGAGTACCTGACACTCGCAAATCATAAGATGTATTTAGAAAGAACCATATTAAAGGGTTATTAGCTTAATTTTGCATCTTTCATAGTTGTAAATGATTAAAAACTCAGATAAAATGATATGTACTGGTCTTTTTCTTTTTAAACAAACATTTATTGTGTGTGTATGTATGTGTGTGTATATGTGAGTGTGTGTGTGTGTGTGTGTGTGTGTGTGTGTGTGGTTATAATTGTGGCAGTGTTCTATAATTTGATTGTTTCATTCAAGATGCAAGACCTGCTTGGAATTTTATGAAGACATAAAGTTTTCAGTAACTTATGCCCAGCTCCTTTTTTTCCTTAGCATTAAGTAATTTCAACTCTAACCTACCTGCTAATGTTTAAATCAATTATTATTAAAGGTATTCATCAAAAATAGTTAGAAAATTAGTGTGATTAAAATGTACAAGAAAGACATTTTTGTCCTATAATAATATGTTACACACAACAAATTCAGTTGGAAACCTATAGAGAGCAGTCTCTAAAGTGTGTCTCCTTTCAGATGTATGTTATGGGAAGTGCTGCCAATCTATTTTGTCTCAGTGCCAAGGGCATCCCATTAAGACAATTTTTAGCACCCACTAGAAATAGTAAGAGGAGACCTTTCTGAAATTGGGAGTTCCTGACTTTGCTTTCACAGACAGGAAAAATAACTGTGAAGGTGGTGGATGATCTGAAAATATGTAGGGAACTAAATATAAAACTATCACTTAATGGTATTGGAAAGGAAGTCTAGCATGTATTTTTGGTACAAAATTGCTCACATGTGGAAAATTATTTGTAAGTAAAGTAAAAAATATTCAAGATAATTCAATGTATACTGAGATTGTGTGATAAGAACAATTCAAGATACTTAGTTTATAAACATACAGTATGGAAAATAAGATGCTATGCATTGCAATATACATTGCAATATTTTATTAAATGAGTATACATGTTTGTACATTTACCAATAGTATCTTCTTTTGAGATAGGAGTTTGCCATGGTGCCCAGGGTTGCTCTAATTCATTTCTCCTGCATTTCCCTCCAGTCCTAGAACTATAAAAACATGCTGCTACACTCTCCATTTCAAATTATTTGTCACACAACAATCATGCTTTCCAATGCTTCAGTCATAGCTACAGAATTTCAAATGTATGAAATTTGGGTTTTTTATACTTTCATTAACTTTGATGAACACAGATGGTGTATTACAGTCTGTTGTTCACTTATTATACTGCCAGAAGTTGTGCTTCTAATGCTTATTTTGAACTAATGAAGTTACCTATTCAAATCATTTTAATACTTTAAATAATGTTAAATGCTATTGAAGCTTGATTTTGATTCATATGTGTCTGTTACTCTTAAAATTTTCAAGGTTTTCTTTTGATATATCTGAATTTAATCTAACCCCTGTCACTCACATTTAGAGACTAAAGTGCTTGCAGTGGTTTCAAAAGTATAGCACAAAATGCTATCACTTTAAAAATCAGATTACTGACTTATAGATATTTTAATGGGAGTATTTTCTAAGCTCTCATTATTACCAAAGGAGTGTACTTCCATCTCTCAAAACTACATATTGGGGAAAGAAGATTAGCAGCTGCTCTTGCACAATCTTTTATATTTGATTCATGTTCAACAGTATTGACAAAATGCCATTTGAAATATTTATGTTTCAAACTCCCTGATCTGTAATAGATTGATATAATATCATATTGCTTTGGTGGTTATGAAAACTTTGCTATTTCTTCTGAGTATATGTTGTACTTCCATGATATTCCTAGTGTGTTGTGAGAAAGATACAACTAAAAATACCAGAGGCTACAGAAGACCTCTGAAAGATTAGCATGTTTCTTTGAAAGATCTATACTCACCTCATCTACTGTCTATCAAAAAATATATGTGTATACTTGTGTGTGTGTGTGTGTGTGTGTGAATGTGTGTGTATGTGCATGTGTGTGTATGTAGTACTTGGTAACTTAATAATGAAGAAACTAACAACCTATGTAGATTATCGAATTTATGACCTTTAATTGGGGGTAATTATTAATGGGAAGAGTATGCATAATCAATAAACCATTCCAGCTAATGATCACAGCAATAGACTCTCTTCTGAAGACTTGTAAAAGTATGGACTATTCTGAAGATTTATTTTAATTTTCATTAACTGAGTTACAAAGTAAATGATTCATGTGTGTTTTGTTTTGGTTAATCAGTTAAGATTATTTTCAAAAGTCTTATATGTAAAAGAATTAAAATAGAAAGGGAGTCTAAACTTGATATTGGTGAGGCAACATTTAGTATTAAGTGTCTTCAATGTCATACTGTCTTCTAAAGTGCAAACCAAACATTTTAGAACATCTAAATGAGGCAAAATATATAATATACATGGAATAAAAATATTAAAAATGATACATGACTGTTTAATCATTGAGACACACTAAAGGGAAATGATTGCAGTGAGACACTGCCGAGGTTTTGCCAGTGTTTCTCAGGATAAGGCCATTGCTTTCTTGCTTGAGGTGGAAGTGCCAAGATATAAAAGCTCATTGGTTGCTTCTTTTCTGTAATCTTTCATTGACATATATGATTATATAGAATTGGTTTTATGACATTTTATTTCTCTTCTTTTACTCTATTTTTTTCTTTAGCAATTATACTATATATTCTGATGGTGGCTTCTACCTCCCCCAAATTCTGCAGACCCTCTCATACTCTCTTCCCATCTGAATCAACACCCATTCTGCCTCTTGTTAGAAAACAAACAACAAAAACCCATCTAAATAATAATAATAAAACAAAATAAAAACAAACCAAAATAGGACAAACCAAATAGAAGATAAATTAAAAGAAAAGGTACATGAACTGACATAGACTTAGAGACATATATGTTCATATGCACAGAAATAATATAAAACAGTATAAGAACACAAAACCGGAGTCTAAAGGACCTATAGAGGAAAACAAAAATGCCCTAAGGTCTTGTACACGGAGCATTTCAATATTACACATATTACCACTCTTTCTGTGCCTCCCCACTCTTGGTAGTGCACTGTGTCATTTCAAGCAGACCCCATTTTAGGTTTATTTCTACTTTACCCGCCGACATAATGATTTTAATCGGGATTATTTACAGAACCAATGGATGGTGTTAGTTTAAAGAAACAGAAGCATATGGACCACAGAAGAAGATCTCCTTTCCATCATCCATTATCAGTATACAAATATAAATGAGAAGAGTGGGGCCCAATGAAAGCTTGTCATTTCCACTGAAGGATGCTTCAGGCCCTACCTCGTGTAGATAGCCACAGCTTGTGTGAGTTCTAGAGTACAACAGTTATTTCGTGCCCTGCTGTCAGCATTCTCAGCTCTCCCTGAAACACACACTTCTCTAACTTTCACATCCTTTCTGCCCCTTCTTGCGAAAGGTTCCCTGAGTAGGTGGGGATGTTAAATGTCTTGTTTGTTTGCTAAGGATAGGATAAGCCTGTCAAATTGCCTTCTACATAGCCAAGATTATACTCATAAAAAATGTTGTTCTCCACTTTTGACAGAGAGCTTTTGGCAGTTGCCAGTGATACTGCTTTGATAGTGTAGACATCTGAAACACTGAGACAAACTGGGTGCCTCTGAAGACAGCTACAGTGAACTTAGATATAATAATTATAAATAATAAATAATTTTTTTAAAAAAATAGTGGCCTTTTGTACTAATCAATTACCCCACAGCCATAAAGCTTTAAGATAAAACTGTAGGATTCAAAACTCAAAATGCCATTTCATGTCAATTGACCATTTAATGCTGTCTAGATTATTATAATACTTGGGGATTTAGTTTCATGGGGAATCATGGTATATTGCTCACACTCATTGAGAAGCTTCAAGTTTATACATAATGATTCAAGTGATCATTTCTATCTGCACGGGACATTGTAAGATGATTTTTCTTTTCTGTTTCTTTCACAGACTACACACCGAAATCGAACCATGAGTCAAAGTCACAGCACAAGGGACAGAAAAGCAATACATACTCCCACCGAGGACCGTTTTAGATACTCTACAGCTGACCAGACAAGTCCCTACAAGAATATCTGCCAACTCCCAGGTCTGTGTCTAAGCAATTTCTTGAAGGACAAGGAATTAGGAGGAGTTATGAAACACACAAGGGGAAACCACGAAGTTGTCACATCAGAACTGACTCAGAACTCCAGGACAACTATGGGACAGAACTTTCTGAAGCCAGCAGCTAAGCCAGAAGGGCTGCCCATGTTCTCAGAAAAACCAAAGGACCCAGCAGCCCTGTCCCGACAGCATTCCACCTTCACAGGCAGATTTGGACAGCCACCCAGAGGACCTATCTCCTTACACACATACAGCAGGAAGAATGTTTTTCTCCACCACAATTTACATACAACAGAGTTCCAGACTCTGGGCCAGCAGGATGGGTAGAAAAATCTATACCCTATGAACAATAGAGATGACTATTGTTCCATGTGTCATCTAAGAGTGGTCATGCCCATTTTACTACTTTTATTTTTAGCTGTAAGCAAAGACGTATGGGCTTTTATTTTATTCCTAAGACTGACAGTTGTGTAAGTTGACTTAAGTTGACTTGCTAGGTTGGATTTTTCAGAAGACATTGCTTTCTCTATGGAAACATATATGTAGAATGAGTGGGATGATCTTGCTGGCTTATGCAATCTATAAGTTATTTCTATTTTTTTCTGTATCACTTGCTAATATGCATTGACGTTTCAAAAAAGTAAGGTCAAATAGCTCTCTGTTTATGCTGTTACTATAAGGTAGGTTAGAAGGAATATGAGAAGGAACTGTACAGTTTTAGATTACATAGTTACTAGAAAGAGCCGAACAGACTTAAAGCGTATACTAGGTGGTATATTTGTTAGTGGAATGACGCTTGTGTGCCTGTAACCTGAGATACATCTGTCTCTCTGTTAACAAACATTCAAGCTTGTGGAGCTATTGGGAGGGAAGGACCATTTCTTTAGTTTTTAGAATGTTTAGTTACACTAGGTCACAAGGGATAGAAAGTCACAGCACTGATCTTCAGAAGGTTTAGTATTTCAGTTTTGTTTTTGTTTTCCTACTGATATAGAAAGTGTCAAAATATCACAGACTGAAGTGACAGTCAACATAACTTTGTCAAATGGCACACACGGTTATCATCATGGACAAAGAACATTTTTTTTCATTTACATTTCAAAGATGTAATAGTCTAAAATATATATTCTTTTGCTACAACTTTTTGTATTTTCAAAATATTCATTTATTTTTATATACATCTAGGTTTACTTTACACTCATTAAGGCATGATTTTTAAATTAAGAAACAGAATGGCTGGTTTGATTTGGTTTGGGTTTTGTAACTTATATATAAAATTCTGGCTACACACTCAACTAGATTTTCAACAAAATATGAAATATGTGGACTTTGGCAATTGGATCTACAGAATAAATCTCAAACCAAAATGCTTGAGTCTCATTTTGTAGCAAATATTGGTTTTTGACATGTAAGATCTAATATTTTGCGTACTTAAGTGTATAGGAGATAGATCAAAAAAGCTAAATAGAAGCATCATGCTCTTTTAATAAGAGTATCAAATGACCGTTTCCTTAAGAGAAAGTTCAGGGCTAGTAACTACTCACATTCAGTATATTGGATGTAATGAAACTATCAAACCCAGTGCACGTGCTGTTTCTCATGCAATCACTGACAGACAGAATCCATCAGCATGCACAAATGAGAAGAACAAAGGGGAAATGACATGGCAGTTTTAGCATGCCATTTGCCTAAGCTGCTATTAATAGAACTACACTGAACATGCATTGCCTAATATAAAAATATATTTGAACTCTACATTTTGGGGAAGAATCCTGAGTTGCCCCTCCCAGCTTTAATTATTGAAGTTTGGCTATGCTTGTTCTTATTCTATTTTGCTAGTGAATACATGTACATCACGCAAGTTCTCTTGGTGTTGTGTGTGTGTGTGTGTTTATAATTCTGCTAAAGAGGAAAAGGCACTGCAGCTTGCTGCCTAGCATTCCTGACATCCTCTAGAAGCTACAAACCTCATGTGGATGTGCTTTATGGGCTGGATGATACTTGTGAAATTATAAAACAAAATGATTAGTTGTAGAATTCAGCTTGATTTCTATTGAATGTTGGTTTCTATTGTTAGAATATTTTACAACTGTAAATACCCAAGCATGACACACACAACAAGGATTTTTTTTCCTCCAGGATATGGAAAAATATGCAAGGAAATGAGTAATGTTTTTCATTTGCATTTTGACGTTTATAGTTATGTTTTCTTGGAAGATAGCTTTTGAATTATACTTTGTAAGAAATAATCTATTTAAAATATCCTGTCATTTAATAGACATTTTAAGAGACGTTTTGAACACTAGTATTTTCTTGACAGACCTTTTTTAAACTGAAACATTCAAAAAGAAACCCTGGGATAACCTGCTCACTTTTGAAAGGAAGGGTATTTTTGGAACGATCACCTTGAGACTGTTCTGTATCAGTATTTTCATCTGTGTTCTAGTTTCAATGTGATACCCAGTGTGACTCGGGCCTAGAGAAGGTGCAAGCCCATGATGTTAGTTTGGCCAGAAACAATGGCATGGGGTTCTTTCAGAAGTTTCTCTGTATGGCTATCATACACCCTAACAACCTCGCGTGGGCATTCTTTCAGTGAATTGATTTCTTTGTACTAAAATCTCTAGTTTTCTAAGCCTGTTCCACATATTAAACAGTTTTATACATTTCTCCAAGGTGGTACATATCCAAAGACATGATGCCAGGGAAAAAAAGTGCTTGTTTTTCTGACGAAGCAATGGTCTCCTCCTTTTTCTTCTTTGCATGTATTTGTGTAGCTAAGTCTGAATACCCATGTAACACTTCTGCTGCAGACTCTTCTCAACACCAGGTGTAGAAGAGTCATTCCTTGAAGGACAACTGTGTCTACCTGAAATAAATGATTCCCACTTTCGTAACCATAGGAATACGAATCTTTCTTTCTATATCAAGTTTGCTGTTGTGTTTTCTAGATTTTTATATGCTAAGTGTCACCACAGAATCTTGAGCCATTTCCAAAACTATCGCTGCTTCTCTCATTCACAGTCATCTTTGTCTAAATGATGCAATGAAGCTCTTATTGCCATTGTATAACAATTAATCCACCACTAGCAACATGCTTATGTTGCAGTGCTAGAGACACACATTAGTCAAGGATTTATTATTATTTTTTTCGTTATTTGTTGACATGTAGACATGAAAATGGGATGATTGTTAATATGAAAGAATTTAAGGAAATGGAACACATAAAGTCTTTTAACATAACATACTTATGGAATTGTCATGAATAATCTGAATATTTTTCCTATGTATCCATGCATAGATATTCTGAGACTTAATCTGGGATACATGTTATGACTTCCATGGTATCTAAATCTTCTTGAACTAAATTAATATTTCACAATTTTTGTTTTCTGTTTTTTGTATGCTCATGACGAACTATTACTCCCTCTTTCCACAATGAGAGTTACAACCCTTTTCCCCCCATGACTAAACACTTAAAGATCACATTCTTAAAGTAATTGCTCATTTTCACTGACTTTCCCAGAAATTTAGCTTGTAAAACAGCAAGGACTTCTTAAAAACTGGTGAGTTGTATTTTCTATGTAACTCATCATTATATGATCAACTTACTTTTCAAGTTTTCATACCAGTAGCTATGTAGGAGTTCCAAGTAGCCCCACCTTGACTTTGAGGTTTTGTTTAACAATTATATAGCTTCCAAAACAATCTTTTTCTAATCACAGTGTGTATCTCTGTTGAAGCAATTTAATTTGTTTATTTTTCATTATTTTTCCGAATAACATTTTTTATATGTTTCTTATATGTCCTTAGTTTAATTGGCACTTTGATCTTTCTCATCTTCATTCACACACATAAACACACACACATACACACACACACAAACACACATTAGTTTCTTGTTTAAAAATACTAAAAAAAATTATCTACTCCATAATTTGCAACATAAAAATATAATGTATAATAAAGTTTTCTATTTCTCATTTTATTTCTCTCTTATACACACACAAACAGAAGTGCACACAAACAAAGTCCATAAAAACACAAAAACAGAAACCATAATATATAATCAATCCCTAAGGTTAAAATAAACTCAAACAAAGCAATATAAGAAAACAACCCTACAAGCATATCATTACATTTGTTTTGTGTAGATCATCTTCTTCTTTACCCATTGAGACTCCATTGGAGAAAACTATTATTTTCCTTTACAAGCAGTTGTCAATTGTAGACAGCTTCTTAGATAGGGGTAATAGCAGCATGTGTCCACATACCCCCTCTTGGGACCTATACTGACTTGAACCAATTTGTGATGATAAATTGTATAATGATTATAAAACAGCAAATTAAAATATTTACAATTTAATATTACATATATTATATTAAATATTCTTTCCAGTAATCTCATGGTTATATCAAACATCTCTTTTATGATTTTTATTTCTCTAATACAGTGAATGCTCCCTTATCTGTTATACAACTGGTAAAACATAAACATCAGAGAATTAAATATCAAAAGTGAATCTCATGACCCAAGGAAAATCGAAAAAGCTATTCACTTATTTAATATCTAAACATGGAAAACACACAATACAGAAATTTATTTTGAGTTTTTAGTTTATCCAAGCATTATTCTCCGGGCATCATAATAGTCACAGCGATACAGCAGACTATACCTTTATTTCAAGCATTGCATATACTCAAGGAGTACACATGGAGGGAGCCATAGCTACAGTTGTATATGTAGCAGAGGATGGCCTTATTGGGCATCAACAGGAGGAGAGACCCTTGGTCCTGTGAAGGCTTGATTCTCCAGTGTAGGGGAATGCCAGGGCAAGGAGGCAGGAATGGGTGGGTGTGGTAACACCCTCATAGGAGCAGGGGGAGGGGCTGTGGGATAGGTGCTTTCCAGGGGGACACCTGGAAAAGGAATAACATTTGAAATATAAATAAAGAAAATAACCAAAAGAAAAAAAAAGGAAATAGTCACACAACTAAAGTAAAAAACAACAAAATAAAAACAAAAACAAAAACAAAGCAAAACAAAAACAAATGAAAAGAACATGTCAGTATATAAATTGAGTCTAAGATTCTGTGGGTTTGTGGTGAAATAGTATTCTGTCCTGGAAATTTGAATTGGCGCCATGTTTTCACTGAATGGATCTTTTTATTGCCCTTTACATTAGCTATTTATATTGATGACTCATCAAAGTTTGCCCTTACACAAACAGAATGTATGGCCTAAGCATGTGTCATCTAGATCCAAACAAAAGTCTTTTTAGAACACTTAATAAACATTTATAAACATTTTACCATCCCAGACAATGTTGTACTGGCTAGTTTTGTGTCAACTTGACACAGCCTGGAGTCAGCACAAAGAAAGGAGCTTCAGTTGAGGAAATGCCTCCAAGAGATCCAGCTGCAAGGCATTTTTTCAATTATTGATCGTGGTCTGGGGGTTCCCTTGTGGGTGGTGACATCTCTGGGCTGGTAGTCTTGGTTCTATAAGAGAGCAGGCTTAGCAAGCCAGTGGAAGCATGCCAGTAAAGAACTTCCCTCCATGGCTTCTGCATCAGCTCCTGCTTTCTGACCTGCTTGAGTTTCAGTCCTGACTTCCTTTGGTGATCAATAGCAGTATAGACGTGTAAGCTGAATAAACCCTTTCCTCCCCAACTTGCTTCTTGGTCATGATGTTTGTGCAGGAATAGAAACTCTGACTAAGACAAATGTCTTATGTTAATTTCTCACCATACTATATTTTTTTAAGATGTGCATAGTTGGTACTGGTTGAATATACTTAGAAACATTGGTTTAAAATAATTGATAATATATTAAAGGATATTCTATTGAAAATTTTGGTGAGCAGTAGCATCTATAATGGTCTTGTTAATAAACTATTTTCTAATATATACTTGTTTCCTAATATGAAATCAGAGATCTTATAAAATTTTTACAGAACACAGTAGGTCCAGAAACAATATGTTTTGATCATGAGAGGCAATATCTGACTATCTAGTGGAGTGCAAAACGCTGATTTCAAACAGAGAGAGAGTAAATGGTTTTAAATAAAGAAGCCCAAGAGCTATTAAAACTTCACAACAGGTTACTCCCAGAATCAGTAATCCATATTAGATGTCAGAACAATCATGTAAATAATAAAACTCTAGTTGGAGTTATTGTGAAGTCACAATTTGTTTTCATACTCAAGTCATTTGTTTACAAATCATTAATAAGAGGCAGTACAGCTCTACTTACAAAGGAACCAAAGATCAAATGCATACATTGTTTAACTTTTCTATTACAAGAGGTGATCAAGTAATTTCCTAACATATTCAGGATCATATGGAAAGAAGAGTATAGATTATTTTGGCATTGTACTTAAAGGAAAGGAAATAAATTGAAGAGTTAGAATCTATTTGTACAGTTCAAATACCACACATAAAAGTTGCTTCTGTGTTCCCTTTGGGGAGCTTCTACATTAGTTTTCACATCTCTGGATAGGATCACAATAATATTGTCTCATATAATTTTTGTGGAGTTGATAAAAGATAATATTTATAAAATGCTGGCATAATATATATTTAGATATATTTAGCTGTTTTATCATTTAGTATATCAATCATAAATGCTGCAAACTAGGAAGGAATGTATTCCTTATAATAAATTTCTTTATTCAGAACAATTGATCCATGATTGCTGATGATGTTGCCATTAATGAAAGAAGCATTTTTTTTTCTGAAAATCCTGTTGCACACTCTCATGAGGAATTCAATAATCTCACAATACAATTTACTTTTGAACTATTTTAAGGTTGTATGACACAAAAATAATTTGGATCATGTATAAATATTCATAGACTTGAAACTTCTGTATTTTTAAGTAAAAGGAATTTTGTCTTTAATATCAAATGTTTTGCATACTATACAAAGTTTGACCTATGTTTATCTTTTGAGCAGATAATGTTCTGGTCAAACATATATTTATACCACCAAAAGTTTAAAAACAACTTTCAGAGGTTCTACACAGCTATTCTTTTAATTGCTAAATTTCACTGCACAAAATTGAAAGGAATGATTTTGGGGTGAGCTCCTTTATTTCCTATTAAAAATAGAATGGTAATACATACTGAAAAGTCAAAACCTTTTGACTTTTGAGTCTACCATAGTATATAAAGAAAAATTGAAACTGCTGCTCATACCAGTAAGAGAGTACTGACACAGGTTAGCTGACTTACAGTGGTAAATATGTGCTGTGTATGTCAGAATTGAAAAGCATGTTTTGTATAGTTCAAGTTAAAATAAAAATGGCAGTTCATTCTTTGCCATATAGTAGGCTGTACTGATGGAGTTAGATTACTCTCCTTCTTTCTCTTCAATAATTCCTTAATGAGGCAAAAGACTTATAAATTACCTCCAATTAAGGTTTCTCACAAAGCAAGAACAAAGGCCTTAAACCTTCCATTAGTGGTAATCAAGTTTTAACTTCCACTGGAAGTTCTAATATTTGGAAACAGGTAAAATAAAATTGGAATGCAGGATTCACAGGTAATGACACCACAATCATAATGAAGGATTATTGGTACTCTAAATGATATTTTTACTATACAGATTTGTATGTTGAATTAAGCATTCTTTAAAGTTATTGCTTCTATGCCAATACCATACTATTTATTTCTTTTTACAACCATCTGTTTGTTGGTGAGCTACCATCTACCAGTGGGGTTTTTTTGCACTTGTTATATAAAAGAAAACAATAATCCATACACATGTGCAATGTTCTTATATATTTTATTTAATCAAATAAAATTAATAATTTGTTTCAGTAGTCTGAAAAAATATTTTTATTTTTGTTCTTTTTTTGTTTTTGTTTGTTTGTTTGGTTGGTTGGTTTTAAATTGTTTTGTCAGAAGGCATACACACTGATTTGATTTACCATGGAGCAACAGAAAATTTTCTTCGTTTTGATTTTTATTTTTTGTTTGGATTATAAAGGTTTATTTATTGTAAGATTAATTGTTTTATTATAAATGTAAGCAGTAAATTAATCCTGCAGTTGTGTACCTTTATCATAACCAGGTCCCAATAAATAGACAGAGACTAGATTTAACCTAAAACTTTACCTCAATATCTTTGCAGTCTTACAGTTTATATAAAACCACATTAGCTAATCTGGCTATCATTTAGCCATGATACCATGATACTTGCATATTCTAGCTCATTGGGTTTCAGATTATTTTTCTTAAGATGACTTTTTCTACCCTCTGCTTCTCCTGGTCAATCTGAAGCTCTCTCATTCTCTCTCTCTCTCTCTCTCTCTCTCTCTCTCTCTCTCTCTCTCTCTCTCTCTCTGGAAGTTTCTGCCCTATGCTTTCTTCTTTCCAGCAACTTGGTGACCAGTATTTATTTTCAAGGCAGGAAATAAATGGTAAGTATTATTTAAACAAATGAGACAGGAGATTCTTGACCTTAGCACTATAATGCCTTGTCTGGATTGAAACAAGATATGAGAAATTAACATTTGAATAATATAAGGATAAACTTTACATGGTAAATAAAAATATGCCTACAACTTATTATATGTGTGTGATTGTTATGCTTGAATATATGTTTTCATGTGCATGTGTCCCATATACTCACAAAGGCTAAAAAGTGCATCAGATTCTCTGAAACAGGAGTTACAGAGTGCTCTAAGCAACCATGAGAGTGTTGGAAATAAAAACTTAGTCCTCTGGAAGAGTGGATACTCTCAACTATGGAACCATCTCTTTAATTTTTGTCTGAAATGGGTCTTTTTAAGTTCCAATGGTGTCTAAATTCCTGATTAATGTTCAGCATAGGAATGTGTTATTAATTGATTCACATTATTTTTCTTATGTAATTATTATCATAGCTTCACAAATAAAAGTCAATGTTATTCTTGTTACTTTGTCTATTAAAAACTTGTTTCAAGTCATATTGAAAATGACAGTTGCACACAATATTATTAGATAGTATCGATCTACATAAATGCAGAGTAGAAAAATTAATATTTCCAGATTTATTGAGGGTTAATAATGATCTACACAAATACCACATAACTTAAGTAAAGTTTTGAGATAGATAATAGGCCATTGGAAATTATATTATTAATGGAAAAATTGCACACTGCACATGATATTTGTGGTGAAAAAGAAGTCATCTAAACTGTCATCTATGTGACTTACTGTTAATATAAACACAGTAAGTATATATGTAAATATTAAACCTTCATACATGTTGGAATGTGGTTATTGATTACTTCTATAACAGAAATATTTGTCAGATAGGGTGGCATATGATTATGAGCCAACCACTGGAGAGATGAGTTCAACCTCAAGCTTGAACTTAACCTAGGTTATATAGGGATTTTAAGGCCAGGCTGTAATATATAGTGAGACCTTCTCTCTAGATACTTTAGAATACTAATTAAAAATGCATTTGTAATAATGTAGAAAGCTGACATACCTAGTTTTAACTATTAAGATCCTTCAGTTTCATTCTTTCTACTGTAATAGTCGTGTGGAATTATATGGATATTTGACAAAGAGAATAGCTCATAGAGAATAGCTCATGATTTTGGAAGTCCTTCTGCAGAAGCCATATTACAGGATATTATATTCATGCTAGGAAGATCATAGAGCTAGTGGGAGTGCAAACTTGTACAGCCAGTTTGGAAATCAATTTGGCAGTTTTATAGAAAATTGGGAATAGATCTGCCTCAAGTCCCAGATATAGCATTTCTGGGCATATAGTCAAAAGACGTTCTACCATACCACAAGGAAACTTGCTCAGCTATGTTTACAACAGGTTTATTCACAATAGCCAGAAACTGCGAACAATGTATATATCATATTCCTTAACTAAAGAGTGCATAAACAAAATGTGGTTCATGTCATGCAATTTGATGAAAAAAAATCATCCTGAATGAGGTAACCCAGACCCAGAAAGACAAAGATGGTATGTATTCACTCATATGAAGGTTTTTGATTTCTTTTTGTTTTGTTTTGTTTTGTTTGTTTTTTGCCATAGAGTAAAAAGATAAGCCCGCTACAATCAACAGACTCAAAGAAGCTAAGTAACAAGGAGGGTCCAAGACTGGGTTGCTTGACATTCACTGAGGAGAAAATTAAATAGATATTAGGGGTGGTTGGAGGGAGGGAAGGATTAGACAAAGGAAGGATCAGGTAAGAGCGGGAATGAGGGAGAGATGCTGTGAAAGACATCTGGAATGAGGGATGGCCATGTCTAGAATGAGCTGGAAACCTAGAACAATGGAAACTCTCTGGAATCTATGAGAGTGACTCTAGCTAAGACTGTTAGCAATGGTGGATATAGAATCTAAAATGGTCATCTATTGTAACCATGCAAGATTTCCAGTGGAGAGATCAAAACACCAAATAAGCCACAAATCCTTTGACCTACAGTTTTTTTTTTTTTTCCTGCAAGATTTGCAAGGGTAAATAAAGATGGAGCAGAAATTGAGCATAAGGCCAACTAAAGACTGATTCAGCTTGATACCCATGCCATGAGAGTAAGTCTAGCCCCAACACTATTATTGTTATTCACCTATACTTACAGACAGGAGCCTAATACATTTGTAATCAGAGAGGCCTCACCCAGCCATTGATGGAAACCGATACAGAGACCCATAGCCAACAATAGGCAAGCTCAGGGAATCCAGGAGAAGAGAGCAAGGAAGTATTGAAGGGGCCCAAATGGGTCAAGCACACTACAAAATAACCCTCATTAACTAACTTGGGCCCATATAAGCTCACAGAGATTGAACTGCCAACCACAGAGCATTCATAGGATGCTATGATCTATACCCTTTGCATATACGTAACAGTTTAGGGGCTTGGACTTCATGTGAGAATCCAAACAGTTAGAGTAGGATCTACCTCTGACTCATTTGCCTGCTTTTCAACCACTTTCTTACTTTTTTGTTGTTGTTTGTTTTTTGTTTGTTTGGTTTTTTTGTTTTATTTTTATTATTAGTTTCTTTATATACATTTCAAGTGCTATCCGGAAAGTTCCCTATACCCCCCAACCCCTGCTCCCCTACCCGCCCACTCCCACTACTTGGCCCAGGCCTTCCCCTGTGCTGGGTCATATAAAGTTTGCAGGACCAAGGGGCCTCTCTTCCCAATGATGGCCAATTAGGCCATCTTCTGCTACATATGTAGCTAGAGACACGAACTCAGGGGGTACTGGTTAGTTAATATTGTTGTTCCACCTACAGGGTTGCAGCCCCCTAAAACTCCTTGAGTATTTTCTCTAGCTCCTGCATTGGGGGCCCTGTGTTCCATCCAATAGCTGACTGTGAGCATCCACTTCTGTGTTTGCCAGGCACTGGAATAGCTTCACAAGAGGCCGCTATATCAGGGTCCCTTCAGCAGAATCTTGCTGGCATGTGCAATAGTATCTGGGTTTGGTGGCTGATGATGGGATGGATTCCTGGATGGGGTAGTCTCTGGATACTCCATCTTTTCATCTTAGCTCTAAATTTTGTCTCTGTACCTATATCCTTTCATGGGTATTTTCTTTTGTTTTATTGAGACAGGGTTTCTCTATATTATCCTGACTGTCCTGGAACTCACTCTGTAGACCAGGCTGGCCTCGAACTCAGAAATAGGCCTGTCTCTGCTGGGATTAAAGGTGTGCGCCACCACTGCCTGGCTAACCTCTTTCTTCTTAAGAGGATGCCTTGTCTAGCCTTAATAGGACATGCAGTTTTACTGCAACATGGTATGCTAAGACTTATTGACCTCCAGTTTTCTAAGGAGAAATGAAGGAGCGGTAGATGGGGAGTGGGAGGTAAGAGGGAAGTCCTGAGAAGAGAGAAGGGAGAGAAAGCTGCAATCTGGATATAAAGTAAAAATAATACCTTAATAAAATATGTATAGAAGAACGAGAGGAGTATAGATCAAAGACATGTGACATAGTGTAGAGACAATCATTGAAGGAAAGTTCTGCACTGTAAGAAAGTGTTTTTTACCAAGTGCAAGGTGATATTTTATATAAAATGTACATAATGAAAAAAGAAACTCCTCAAGACATACAAATGTATAAAACAAAGAAAGAAAACTAAAAGCTTCAAAAGAAAAAAAGACCAAGTCACATATAAAGGTAGGCCAATTAGAATGACTCCTTTTCATTTTTCTTTTTCTTTTTCTTTTTTCTTTTTCTTTTTTTTTCTTTTTTCTTTTTTTTTTTTTGATTTATTTTATTCATATGAGTACAATGTCGCTGTCTTCATATACACCAGAAGAGGGCACCAGATCTCATTACAGATGGTTATGAGCCACCATGTGGTTGCTGGGAATTGAACTCAGGACCTCTGAAAGAGCAGTCAGTGCTCTTAACCACTAAGCCATCTCTCCAGCCCAATGGGAGGCTTTTTTTAAAAAGATTTTTATTTATTTATTATTATATCTAAGTACACTGTTGCTGTCTTCAGATGCACCAGAAGAGGTCATCAGATCTCATTACGGATGGTTGTGAGACACCATGTGGTTGCTGGGATTTGAGCTCAGGACTTTCAGAAGAGCAGTCAGCGCTCTTACCCACTGAGCCATCTCTCCAGCCTGAATGACTCCTTTTCAATGGAAGAGTCTGGACAAATATTGGACAAGCTCTGAGACAACACAGACAAAAAGTAGAAAGTCATACTTTGCAGAACTATCAATATCAGCAAAGAAAGAGAAACATTTCAGCATAAAATTAAATTTAAGAAAATTTTGTCCACAAATTTAGCTCTACAGAAAGCATTAAATGAAAACTTCACTCTGAAGAGAATACTATTTACATCCAAGTGTACATAAGGGATGAATAATCCCCAAAACAGCAAATTAAAAGAGGAGTTATAAGAGAACAATATAACACAGCAACAAAATCAGAGCAATTAATATATGCTCCTCAATAATAATTCTCAATATTAAAAATCTCTAGTACTAAATTAAAATACACCTGATTGGATTAGAAAATAGGATCTATCTTTCTACTACATGCAAGAAATAGGTCACACTATTAAGGATAGACATAGTCTTAGGTTAAAGAATAGAAAAGTGTATTCCATGGAAATGAAAGCAAGAAGAGTGAATATCTGTCAAAACAGACTTAATGCTAAAACTAATCAGGAGAGATAGTGAAGAGCATTACATACTCATCAAAAGAAAAACTCACCAGGAGTACATCAAACAAAAGAATATCCAAGTCCACAAAATAGTTACCACAGCTAAAATCATATATTGATCCCAACACAATGGTAATATATGATTTCAATATTTGACAATTACCATTTTTTGGTCATTCAGAAAAAAATTAAACAAAGAAATGCAGGAGTTATATATGATCATAAACCGAATGGACCTAGCAGAGCAATGGCAGAAAGTATACAAACTCATAGAAACTGAACCACTCAATATTAAATGGTCAATTGATATTTGACAAAAGAGCTAAAACCATCCAGTGGAAAAAAGACAGCATTATCAGCAAATGGTGCTGGTTCAACTAAAGGTCAGCATGTAGAAGAATGCAAATCAACCCATTTTTATCTCCTTGTACAAACTCAAGTCTAAGTGGATCAAGAACCTCCACATAAAACCAGATACACTAAAACTTATAGAAGAGAAACTGGGGGAAAGCCTTGAACACATCGGCACAGGGGAAATTTTCCTGAACAGAACAGCAATGGCTTATGCTTTAAGATCAAGAATCAACAAATGGGACCTCATAAGGATACTGTTAATAGGATAAAATGGCAACCAACAGATTGGGAAAAGATCTTTACCAACCCTAATATCCAAAATATACAAAGAACTCAAGAAGTTAGACTCCAGAGAATCAAATAACCCTAATAAAAATGTGGTACAGAGCTAAACAAAGAATTTTCAACCGAGGAATATTGAATGGCTAGAAGCACCTAAAGAAATGTTGAACACCCTTACTCATTATGAAAATGAAAATTAAAACAACCTTGAAATTCCAACTCACATCAGTCAGAATTGCTAAATTCAAAAACTCAGGTGAGAGCAGATGCTGGTGATGATGTAGAGAAAGAGGAACACTCCTCCATTGCTGTTGGGATTGCAAGCTGGTACAACCACTCTGGACATCAGTCTGATGGTTCCCCAGAAAATTAGACATAGTAAGTATTACCTGAGGACCCAGCTATACCACTCCTGGGCATATACACAAAGATGGGAAAGGGTCTAACACATAGCAAGGACACATGCTTCACTATGTTCATAGCAGCCTTATTTAGAATACCAGGAGCTGGAAAGAACCCTCAATGGACGAACGCATACAGAAAATGTGGTGCATTTGCACAATCTGCACAATCGAATACTACTCAGCTATTAAAAGCAATGAATTCATGAAATTCTTTGGCTAATGGATGGAACTAGAAAATATCATCCTGAGTGAGGTAACCCAATCACAAAACAACACACATGGTATGCACTCACTGATGAATGGATATTAACCCAAAAGTTTGGAATACTCAAGATACAATTCACAGAACACATGAAGCTCAAGGAGAAGGAAGACCAAAGAGTGGGTGCTTTGGCCCTTCTTATGAACAAAATATTCATGGGAGCAAATACGGAGACTAAGTGTAGAGCAGAGACAGAAGGAAAGGCCATCCAGACAGTAACCCACCTGGGGATCCACCCCATATACAGTCACGAAACCCAGACACTATTGTGGATGCCAAGAAGTGCTTGCTGACAAAAGCCTGATATATCTCTCTCCTGAGATATTCTGCCAGAACCTGAGAAATACAGTGGTGAATGCTCTCAGCCAACCATTGAACTGAACACAAGGTCACCAATGGAGGAGTTAGAGAAAGAACTGAAAGAAGTGAAGGGTTTTCCAACCCCATAGGAAGAACAACAATATCAACCAACCAGATCCCCCCAGAGCCCCCAGGGACTAAACAACCAACCAAGGAGAATACTTGGAGAGGTTAATGGCTCCAGCTGCACATGTATCACAGGATGGCCTTGTCAGGCATCAATGAAAGAAGAGGCCCTTGGCCCTGTGAGGGTTCAATGGATGCCCTAGTGTAGGGAAAATCGAAGGTTGAGAAAGAAAGTTGGTGGGTAGATTAGGCAATACCCTCATGTAAGCAGGGGGAGGGAGGATGGGATAGGGGTTTTCAGCGGGGGGGGGGGAAACAAGGAAAGGGGATAATATTTGAAATGTAAATAAAGATAATATCCAATAAAAATCAATCAAAAATTAAAATAAGAACTGTTTTAAGAATTAATGAAAATGAAATTGCACTATAAACAAACCTGTATAACATAAAGAAGGCATCTCTAAGAGGCAAGAACAGAGCACTTTGTCTAGGTATATGAGATGAGATATCCCCAAAATGCAACAAAATGACACACTTAAAAGCTTAAGAAAACAAGACATATCCTCACAAAGGAGTATGTATAATGATATAATCAATGACAGTGGTGCTGATATTAATGAAATAAAAACAACCACAATATAAAAATATCAATGAAATAAAATGTTGGTTCTATGAGAAAATCATAAAGGCTGATAAAACTTTTTCCATCTTTTGGTTAATTTGGCTGGGGTTAATAAGATTAGTGAGCATAATGGAAACATTACAATTTACACTGAAGAAATTTAGAGAAGCATGGGAATATACGTCAAAATTTTGTGCCATTTCACAGTGGAAAGCTTAAAATCATATTTCATGTTTTCAGCCTACCAATATTAAATCAACGTGAAATAACTGACTCACAAGTCCCATCAAAAACCAGAATTAAAAAATCCAAAAAAGCAAAAAATGAAAACAAAACAAACAAACAAAAACTATGTTTAGTTGGACTCTGAACAAATTCTATAAGACCTTCAGAGGACTAATGCCAACATACTACAAGTTAATCCACAAAATATAATTTGGAAGAAGGTTTCTAAATCTGCTTCATAAAGTCACAATTACTATGATACCAACTTCAAAGATTTAAGTGCAAAAGAGAGATAATAGTAGAGTAATGTCCCACATAAACACAGATACAAATATTCTCCATAAATTAATTACAAATTTAATTCAAGATTTAAAATTACTATCCATCCTGATCAAGTTAGATTCTTTTCAAAGATGCAGGGATGGTACAATATAGAAAACAGCCTAGCTGGCCATCATTGGGAAGAGAGGTCCCTTGGTCTTCCAAACTTTATGTGACCCAGCACAGGGGAACACCAGGGCCAAGAAGTGGGAGTGGGTGGGTAGGGGAGCAGGGCTGGGGGAGGGTATAGGGAACTTTAGGGATAGCATTTGAAATGTAAATAAAGAAAATCTAATAAAAAAAGAAAATAGCATAAACAGATTAAAACACACACACACACACACATACACACACACACACACACACACACACACATACAGCTTATATATATTATAAGCACACAGACAGAATATCAAAAAAGCCTTTTACAAATCCACTTTCCTCCTGATGAAAGTCCTGGAGAGACTAATGATACAAAATCCAAGCGGAATATTATGAAAGCAATTTTCAACAAGTCTATATCAATATTATCTTCAATGAAGTGAAATTCAGAGCATCTCCACTAAAATCTGAAACAAGATAAGGAATGTCCAATCTCATATCTACCATACTTATTAAATATAGTACTTGAATTCTTAAGAAAGAGGACTAAGAAAATTGAAGGGGATCATGTAAACAGAAATAGGAAAGAAAGAAGTCAAAATACCATATTTTTGATGATGATATATTTTTATACATGAACGACTCCATTAGGAAACATATACAGTTAATAAGTACTTCATCAAAACAGTAGG
The DNA here is from genome assembly GCF_900095145.1 of Mus pahari. Taxonomy (NCBI): domain Eukaryota; kingdom Metazoa; phylum Chordata; class Mammalia; order Rodentia; family Muridae; genus Mus; species Mus pahari. The sequence continues at coordinate 80,702,919 of NC_034591.1, forward strand.
CTATAAACTCTACACATAAAAATTAGTAGCCTTCATATATACAAATTACAAACATACTAAGACAGAAATAGGGAAATTTAGCTTTTACAAAAGCATCAAAAATTGTCTTCAGATAACTAAAACCAAGCAAGCAAAATACTTGTATAATAAAACATTAAGTCACTGAAGAAATCAGAGAGCATACAGTTGCTGGCCAAGGCCCCTGGTACTTGTGTAGCAGATATGCAGCTCACATTCCATGTGGGTGCCCCAACAACTAGAGCAGTGTTGGAGAGCATGTTCCTCAAGCTGTTCCTTGTCTATGGAATCAGTTTCCTAACAGGACTGCCTTGTCTTGCCCTGATGGGAGAAGATGAGCCTAATGCTGAAGAGACTTAAAACAGCAGGGTGGGAGGATTCCCAGGGAACATAGCCTGTCAGAGGAGAAGGGGACAGGGGATGGGTAGAGGGATTCTGTGAATGGGGACTGAAAGGTCAGGATGAAGGATGTAAATGTACTACTCACTTAACTAAAAATTAATAATTAAAAATAGACAGCAGAAGATGAAAGATCTCCCATGTTTGTGGAGCAGTAGAATTAATATTGTAAAAGTAGTCATACTACCAAAAGCAAGCTGAATAATCAATCCAATCCGTATCAAAATTTCAACACAATTCTTTACAGAAATTGAAAAATCAAACTTAAACTCCATATGAAAATCAAAAAAAAAAAAAAACAAAAAACCAACAGAATGGCTAAAATAACCCTATATAATAGGAGAACAGCTGGAGATATCACCATCCAAGACTGCAAACTGTATTATATAACCATAGTAATAAAAACTGAATATATTGACATAAAAATATACATGTTGATTACTAGAATAGAACTGGAGATTCATTCTTAATTATACACACCTACAGACATGCAACTTTTGAAAAAGAAACCCAAATGCATACTGGAGAAAAGGCAGAATCTTCAACAGATGGTGCTGGTTTAACTGGATCTTATACGTAGAAGAATGAAAATAGATCCATATATATCACCTTGCAGAAACTCAACATCAAAAGAATTTAGGACATCAACATAAGACTATACGGACTGGATTTGATATAGATAAATCAGGGAATCAGCTTGAACTCATTGGCACAGGAAAAGACTTCCTCAGCAGGACCCTTATAAGGACACTTTAAGGCCATCAATATTTTAATGGACCTCACAGAGCTAATAAGTTTCTATAATGCAAAGGACACAATCATCTGAGCAAAATGACTGCAGGAGATTTAAGAAATTCCCACTAACTCATCTGACAAAGAGTTAGTCATTTGCCATCAGCACCACTATAGGCAGTGCTTTTGAGTATGAGCATCCCTCAAGTAGAGTGAAATGACCTAGAAGATTATAATTCATCACCGTGAATTTTTAAATATAAATATTACTTAGTTACAATTAATGTGCTATTCAGTTTACCCCTTTTAATATACAGTGTGATACATTATTCTTAAAAATTGCATCACTGGACAATCAAGCACAGAATTAAACAAAGAATATGCTAAATAACTAAGAAGAAACATTGCACACATGTCACCCTTTCATGTAACTGAGTCACATATGACATTTGCAGTCTGATTTTATAACATTTGCAATGATAAAGTAGCAGTGGGAAAGTTATTTCAATATAAACATCCTAAGAGCTTTCTCTTTGTAGAAAAAGATTTCCCTGGCCCTGTTCCTTTTGTGAAAGTAGGAAAGGATCCAAAGTTTCATGAAAGGTACTACTGTTTATGGAGAATGGACACAAGAATGAACAAATAATTCCCCAACAGTTCTCTCTCTTTCTTCTCTCTCCCTCTCCCCCTCTCTCCTCCCTTCTTTACCTGCTCTTAAAAAGTTGTCTTTCCCAGTTCATGGTTTACCAGGGACTTGTTTAATCCGAAGACTCCAAGCGATCTGTTTTGAAACAGTCTCAAACCCTTTTTCTATACCCATCAGATGACATGGGATGACACAGAGGCCTTCATAGACTGATCCTTACCATCAATGAAAATAAGAGGACATGGGAAGCCTTTTCACTAAATATCACTGTGAGGATGAAAAATGGCAGTCAGAAAACTTGTCAATGTATCCAGGGTAGGTCTGTTTACTCAAGAACCTGGTGAATCAGCTGCTGAATATCTGGTAGACCCACATCCTCCCCAAATCATTGTCGGGTAGTTGTCCTCAAACATGAAAGAAAGCTCCAGAAATTAGAAAGATTTAAAGAAATACATACCTGTGCTCAGAGAAACACCTAAAGGAGAAGGATCCCATAAATGATCCAGACTTGAGCAAATGGAGAATGTGCAATACTGGGAGTCAGACTTTACTGAAATCAGCTTTACTATTTTTTTCTTTATAAATATTTGCTGGTGTTTATACATTCCTTTCTCATCAGAACAGAGACTTCTCCAATTGTTACTAAGAAACTTCATCAAAAAAATAATTCTCAGGTTTGGACTGCCCTTAACTTTGGAATCTGGAAAACAACCAGGTATTCTTGGCCAAGGCACCACAATATCTGACAAAGGTACTGAATATTCATTGGAAATTGCATTGGGGATACAGACCACAGACTTCAGATCAAGCATAAAGAAGAAACAAAGCTCTTAAGGAGACTCTCACCACATTGATCCTGGAAACTGTAAAAATTGGGGAAACTTCCTCCCCTTTACCTGGGTCAGGGCCTGACATACTCCTGCACAAACTTTGATATTCCCCAGGAGGGAATGTCTAATTATTCCCTTCTCTGTCTTTCTAGGCTTTTCAGGAAGAACAGCAGGCCATTGATCAGAATGTGAAGGGAACCCTGCATTCCCTACTTCTGGACCCACCCACCAATTCCAGCCAGGAGACTTGGTTTGTATGAAGCAGATCCCTGAACACACCCTGAAATTTGTCTGGAAATGGACCCTACACCTCCCAGTAATCATCACCACCCCAACTTTCATGTATGTGGATGGCGTCATTCCCTGGATTCACATCTCTTAATTAAAGAGAGGGACACTGAGGATGATCATAGAAGGACAGTCACCTGAACCTTGGACTCTTTAAAATAAGACTGACTTAGTTTAATGACTGGTATACACAAATCCCATCAGCCCCGATTTTGGACATGAAAACTCAGAAAGAACATAGGCCTGGAAAACTCTAATTTGGGGTGGATGTCTGTTATCTTATGTCCCTTTCAAGGGTGAAACAGTTTGGGTTCAGGAGAGGCACAAGAAATAATAAATACAGTTATAGAGAAAAGAGCTAGAAAAACACTTCAGAGAATACAACTTTATTCAGTTTCTAACAGTAGTAAGTCATCCTGCCAAGGGTAAGGTACCTACACCTACATCATGTCTTCACATTATAATATTGTTTTTCACCTTGTAATACTAGTTTCCTGGTTAGCTCAAATGCCCAATGAAATAATGCTTGCTTAGACAACAGCAGATTCTTGTATTCCCCTGAATCTACCTTGTTGGGATAATCTTTTTGTGCATTGTGTAAAGGTTGTCTTTGTATTATTCAAATTGAACCAGAAGAGAGTTGAGTAGGCCAGACTTTGCTATTATCATTTCTATTGGATCATCACCTGCCTAGGTATTTTGTAAATATTGTCTGTCACCTCTGATTTGTTTGATAAAGTCTATAGCTGAGGCAGGATAGTAAAGGCAAGACTTCTGGGAAGAGATAGGAATTCTGGGAAATAAATGGGGGCAGGGATTTGGGAGTATGACAGAGAGGTAGAAAGAACAGGTGCCTAAAACAAATGCTAGATAATAGGCCATGCAGCAGAACGTGGAATAGAATAGACTCTTAGTTATATCATGACCTCTATCTGAGGATGCAAATGTAATAATAAAAATGGCAGAATGTGGAATAGACAGGTTAATTAAGTTATATGAGCTAGTTGTGAAATAGCCTAAGGTAAAGCCTAAGGTCTAATAAATAAATATATGTCTCTGTGGCATTATTTGAGATCTAGTGGGTCAGAGATAGTCCAATGAGACTAGCTGGCTTACTTATACTAGCAGTTTCAGTAAATATGCTTCTTCTGACTCACTGGAAAGTTATACCCCCAGTCTGTGTATAGTGAGTCACGTTATGCCCCAGGTATATGTGGATAATGAAAGAATAGGGGAGAACACATACTGGCCTTTACTAAATATTAATGAAGGTCATGGGCTCCAATTCTGATCCCAATCCTAGTAGGGGCGGGGATAGCTAGTGCAGCTGCTATAGGTACCTCAGCCTTGATTTGGGGGCGGGGGGATAAAAACAGCTGACAACTCAGCTCCCAGATAGACTTAGACATACATAATTTGTAAAATTCTCTTTCCAAGTTGACTCCTTTATAGAGGTATAAAGGAGTCTTTCCTATAAAATAGGAAAGACTTCATATGGCATTAGAAGAAACTTAATGTTTCGATGGCAATTTATCAAGGGAATTAAGGAAAATCTTGAATTGGGCAGAGATACACATTAATCTATATATATAGTAAAAAGATATTGTGAGGAATTTTAATGTCCAGTACTATGTCCAATCTGAGGAACTGCCAGACTGATTTCCAGAGTTGTTGTACAAGCTTGCAATCCCACCAGCAATGGAGGAGTGTTCCTCTTTCTCCACAACCTCGCCAGCACCTGCTGTCACCTGAATTTTTAATCTTA
>NC_034591.1:80709598-80722325 GCF_900095145.1 Mus pahari
CCAGGAGACTGCTCCCGGGCAAACACCCCTCCTCAGGCAGTAAAGGTGCGGGATGCCGGGTGCCGGTTTAGGCCCGGAGACTGCTCCTGGGCAGACACCTCTCCTCGGGCAGGAAAGGCGCCGGATGACCAGAACCAGACATGGGATCCTTCCCAGAAGCTGTGACACTTCTCCAGTCTGCCCTCTCCCCGGCATTGCACTGGAGCAAAGATGGCTCACCTTCTGGTTCAGGCCTGGAGACTGCTCCCGGGCAGACACCCCTCCTCGGGTGGGGAAAGGCGCTGGATGACCAAGCATCAAACTTTTTATACAGAAAAAAATAGGGAAGTGACACACCATTAAGGTACAATGAGGTTACCAGATTCTTTCATAAAACAGAGGAATGCAAACACGAAGGACTGGCAGGAACCAGCTGGGATAAAATTCAGTGTTAACAACTGGGATCAAAAGCAGCCCCATCTAAAGTCAGCTTAATCTTTGAAGCCAGGGGCAAGAGCTTCATGTCCTTACCATAGTTCCTATTATAGTCTACTGTATAGTCTACCTCCCCCCTAGGCCATTGTAAATTCTTGTGTATGTGTGTAACTCAGCTATCTATAGTTCTAGGTATATACTCTGGTTCCTCTCTAGACCACAACCTTCCTTCTTCCTAGATAATGGTAAATCAAACCAAAATAAAACAAAAGTTGAAAGAAAAGTACTTGTGCAGATATTAACTCTGAATACAAAATAACAACTGCCAGTACAAGATACGCCCACTGTTGATCTGAAAGTAAACATTCTTTGTATAGCTAAGATAGACTATATGGTATGGAGCCTATACTTCACATTGGTAATGGGGCCAAGACCTTATGGTTTGGTAGTTCAGAAACATTAGGTAATCCTCCATCGTGTAAATGTACCACATTTCCTGTGTCCATTCCTCTGTTAAGGGACATCTGGTTTTTTTTTTTTTTGTCCAGCTTCTGGCTATTATAAATAAAGCTGCTATGAACATGGTGAAGCATGTGTCCTTATTACATGTTGGAGCATCTTCTGAGTATATACCCAAGAATGCTTGGTCCTCAGATATTAATAGGTCCAATTTTCTGAGGAACCGTCATTTTCTTTAGCTGTAAAATGAGGATACTGAGATAGAACTAGAGGTAAATCCTGCAAGGCCACACTCTTAGTTTTCAATCCAGATTAAATCCACATGGTCTTAACAAATTTCCATGATTATGATTTTTCTTATAGACAAATATATGATTTTGACATGATGATCATTGAGATCAATGGAAGTCATATGGAAATACGCAGAAGCATGTGTCTGGCTGCTATGATCAGAAGTGCTGCCATCATTTGATGATGTGTAGATTGTACTCTACCTGCCACAAGGAGTTTATCCCACATCAGCCTGTGCCTTTACAGATGCAATGAGGATTTGAGTCTCCAGGGCATCATTTATTAGCATGGTATTTTCAACATTTCAAAAAATATCAATCAGGAATCCCTGAAAGCCAAAATGTGTTTTCCTGAAGTAAGCAAGCTGGTACAATAATTTTTAAATCCTCTGTTGTTGTGAAGGAAATTTCTCTGCTTTTCATCATAAAAATATATTTTATACCACAGCTACCAAAAATCCCTATCAATCTAAGATCTAGCATTAGGATTTTTATGGTCTGGTTGCTAGGTAATAAATGCACATTGAAAATCCCATTTGAAGAGAGAAAATGCCTCAATAAAAAGAATTCCCCTGTGGTTTGGGATGACAGTTTCAACTCATATTTTATATAAAAAAACACATAAGAATTCCTCAGAAAATTATAAAAATCAGCATTTTTCTTGTGAAGATGAGAGTGAGCATTTTTGATTTTCTTTATTCTGGTGACTTGTCAGGTCTTGGCCTACACCGCATACCTGGTCAATTATTCAGGACATCCATTTATACTGAGATTAATAAATGTATTTTAGCTTGATAACTAAATATGGGTGGTCAAATGAACATGGCTTTTGTAGTAGTGATATTTCTTTTCATAATTTTACCTACCAACACTGGTTGATTTATGCAGAGCTAATGAGAGTGCATGCATTCACTTGATATTTAACTGTGAAGGCAATTTCTCTACTTAGCTACTGCTATTCAGTTATTAAGTGATCAAGCTGACTCTAATACATACTAATTTTTTCCCGGAAAAATCATGCCTTAAGGATAAATTTAAAAGAAAAACGTCATCTGTTCAGCTTGAGAGGTCATTAGTAAGATGACCTCTAAATAACATGGTTTATAACATCCAATATTTAGTAAGACATGAAGGTCAGAAAAAATATTTAGCAAAACACATAGGTATGTCCGCAAGTTAGTGGGGTGGCCTGGGAGAGAATACAGGCCAAGATAAATAACACTAGAGATTTTTTGAAAGCTATATATAGAAACCTACATATTGCTATAGAACTTTCCTTATATATATCCATATACATATAAAATGATTGACAATGAAGTTACCCTGGATGGATGGTAATGTACTTCCTAGACCCCTAGTAGAAAAAGCCCAGGGCCAGAAATGGGTTACTCCTTTTGGAGCTGTTGACCAGTGCAGTCTCACAGACCCCCCCTCCCAAACATTATAAAATATGGCCAACGATCTTGCCTACCTTCAAGAAGGTAACAGTAAAGCCCTATTGCTTAAGACACACACACTTATTAAGCTGGTATTCAGCCAGAAGTTTCATCCATATTCGCTAGCTAGCTTACACAATGCTGGAAGATGCCAGAGGTGCCGCATAGCATAGAAAGGCAACTGAACAGATGAACTCACAGAGATAGGTGTAAGGACCGCAAGCAAGGCAGACGCAGTTCCACCATCAAAAGTAGTGCAGGACACAAAAAAGATCTGCATAACAATGTTTATAGTTTTACTTGAAATTGTCAAAATTTGAAAATAAGAAAGAAGTCTTTCAGTGATAACATCAACTAAGGCCCATCTGAAGGCTTCTACATGACTAAACCCAAATACAAATATAACATTGCATCCCCTAAACCCACAAAATATGTTAAAATATATACTAGGTAAAAATAGCTTGCTGTCTACAAAGCTGACTCATATCCTTCTGAATATGTAAATGAAAGCAAGGACAAGATCTCTTCTGTATATGGTTCTCAACACTGTCATGACATATGACCAATACACCTTTATACCTGCAGAGACCAGTGGATTATTCAGCAACAAAAAACCAAACCAAAACAACTGAAAATAATTCAAATTACCAATTTTATTTAAAAAATCATTTATTCTATAACTATTGTGCAACAAATTGTAACAAATATACCATGTTAATGATAGATTGTTATAACTTAAGAAGTTGAGAAGAAGGTAAAATATAGGATGGTAAATTGAAACTCGCAATTTGCTCAGTCAATAAATATTCAGATGCCATATAAAGGCTACATGAGCACTTCAAGATAGTTCTGTATTCTTGCACTTAGGAGAATGTCTAGTTTGAGAACAGCTTGGTTTCAGCATATTAATGTGGAAGCTATAGAAATTCATGTAATTCCCCAAATTTGAATTTAGACTGCCTACTTGGGCTTCAGTGTGGGAAGATGTGCTTAGTCCCACTGGGACTAGATGTCCCAGGGTAGGGTGGTACACGAGGGGGTTCCTCCTACTCTGATTATAAGGGGAGGGCGCATTGGAAAGAGAAATTTGTAAGGGTGGGACAGGGAGGAGAGGGGAGAGAGAAAATGATTTGGATGTAAAGTGAATAATAAATTACATTTAAAAATTAAAAATATATAACATATTAATATTATTAGCAAAATATTGTTAATAAAATAATAAATAAAGTAATGTTAATAAAATAATATAATTTTAATTGATAGTAATATTAACAGTACTATCAATTAACAGAAAATAAATAGGTCCATATTAGATAAGAGGCATGAATATAAATATTTAGTAATAGCTGTGCAATTCACTATTGTGCGTTAACCAATGCAAAGAAAGATAGCTAATACATTTAATTTCTTACAGCATATATTTATTTATAATTTTCAGAATTTAAAACTTTTACTCTTTCTGAAATTTTATCTCAACTTCACTTAGATAATTGTTGGTGTTGATAAAAGTCACAGGGCAGCAAATGTGTGATATTTGAGTTTGAGCTTAAATTGATTTAAACAATTTCAAAGTAGGCTACAAATACTATTTAAAGAACAAAAAGAACAATATTCAGCTAAGAATTATATTATAAATTACAAGATAAGTTCAATGGACCATAAAGCAGGATGGAAGTATGTGTGACCTTGAAAACTTTTGCAACATTTTCTGAGGTTAATTTTACCCTGAAAGCATAATTGCTGTAGATAAACTCCCATCATTTTAAATTAATATTTAGAAAAGATAAAGATCCAGATTATTGTTTTAAAGACATCCATGGTTTACTTATAAAAATCATAAAACAAACTATAGCATTGAGCAGAATATTGAGGTGTCTACTGCTGTAAGATGAGTGATAATTCCCTGTATTTTTATTGTAATTTGACAGTATTGATCAGGAACCAAACATTAGAGAAATATATTTATGAAATAAAATGTAAATATGAAATTTTGAGACAGAATATATGCTGATTTACTGAGAAATGTCTTCTGTGGTTGAAATATATTGATAAAATTTTGTGGAACACATTGCAATTATATTTAATAGCATTCAAGATAAGGTTTAAAATTATTAATACTGTTTCTTATGCTGTTAAAGGTAAAATAATTATATACAATTTTAAAGGAATAATTAAGGGGGTATAGAGAAGAGTGAAACAGATTGTAGCAATTAAATCTAAAAGTTAAAATTAATGTATGGGAGGATTACTCAGTTGGTCAATTATTTGCTTTGCAAGTAAGAGCACTGGAGTATGATTGGTTCCACAAGTTCCTCTGGGCCCATGTAGAACAAAAAACCTTGGAAACCATGCTGATAATCCCAGGTTGGGTAGGAAGAGGTAGAAGGATCTAATTTAATTTTATTTGTAAATCATCTTTTACACTCCATATTCCATTCCCTGCCCCTCCACATCCACCCTCTGTCTGCTCCACATCCCATACCTCCTCTCCATCCCACCCCATCTCCATGTGGATGCCCTCACACCCACCCTACCTGACCTCTAAACTCCCTGGGACCTCCAGTCTCTTGAGGGTTAGGTGCTTCATCTCTGAATGAACACAAACCTGGAAGTCCTCTACTGTATGTGTGTTGGGGACCTCATAAAAGCTGGTGTATGTTGTTTGGTAGTCCAGTGTTTGAGAAATCTCCGGGGTCCAGATTAATTAAGACTGCTGGTCCTCCTACAGAATCTTCCTTCTCCTCAGCTTCTTTCAGCCTTCCCTAATTCAACAACAGGGGTCAGCTGCTTTTGTCTTTGGTTGGGTGCAAATATCTGCATCTGACTCTTTTAGCTGCTCAACAAGCTGAAGTGCCCAAGTGAGGATGCCTCAGTCCCACTTGGGAGAGAGAAGAAAACAATCATAAGTGGGGAGTGGGGAGAAGGGACTTGGGAGGGAAAGTGGACAGGTTGGGGGGCAGTGAGGGGTAGAGGGGAACCTGATGTGGTATTGGATGGATGAGGGGGAAGGACTGAAGCCCTGATGGCCAGCAGAAAGAATGTAAACGGGCAACCTCAAGGAATAGGAGGTGAGAGGTTCTTGGGACTCATAGGGTGGGACCTTTAATGAAATGCCCTAAAGTAGGGAGAGGGAACTTATAGAGCCCACCTTCAGCAGTCAGACAGGACATCAAGTGAGGGATAGGGTTGCCATCTCACAGTCACACCTCTGACAGAAAATTGTTTCTGTCTGAAAGGATTACAGGGATGGAAATGTAGAAGAGTCCGAGAAAAAGAAGATCTAGTGATAGGCCCAAAGTGGGATCCAGCTCAAGGGGAGGTCCCAAGGCCTGACACTATTACTGAGGCTATGGAATGCTCACAAAAAGGGACATAGCATGTCTGCCCTCCGAAAGATCCAGCAAGTGGATCTGTTTCTCAATTACTCTTCTCTAGTTGGTAGTGTAAGCCAAAATGAAACCCTGCCTCAAAAAATAAAAATATGTTCACAACATCCATTCCCATCTTCTAGCCTTCACATGCATGTCCTTTCTCCTATGCACACTTGTGTGTGCCTAGTCAAACAAACATACACACACACATACAATTCTTATTCAGGATTGCATTTTGCCTGTGATTGATGAGATTTGAGCCCATCTCTTGTGTTGGAGTTTGGGGTTGAGTAGGTGGATCTAAGAGCATATAGGTGTCAAGGTTGCAACAGCTGAGAGATGAAGCATTGGTATCATTTGTTGGCATCTAATGCAGAAGGACACTCAAGATTTCTAGAGGGGTCACAGTGATTGTCTCTATGAACCAGGAAAAAATATCACATGTCACTTAGTTACAGAAATATCTATGCATGGTTTCGAAATTTCAGTTTTCAAATGGAGCTAGAGCCATGAGTTCCACCATGTGTTTTCTTTGATTGGTGTTTTAGTCCCAGGAAAAAATGCATCTATTTGGTTACAGATTTGGAAAAAAAAATCCACATATATCTTTCCAAGAGTTGTACATTGCCAATTATTTTCTTACTTCAGAGGTACAATTCTCTTTCCTTAGTGCTAATTAAGGCATACCAATAGGATTTGCTTATGTCTTGAAACATTATAGTTATTTTTGCTTTTGAGTTAAGCAAGGAGAAGAAATTGCTTAATAATATGAGTGTGACTCTTAGCAAACATCAGTAAACTAGAGGACACATTCTCTTCTCAGAATAGTATTCAGTTGGGGTACAGATACAGCTATGCCTCTGCAGAAGAAACACCCAAGTTTCTGAGAATTACTCAACTAAGGAGTGTAGCAGTGGGGGCTGAGTGGGTCACTGAGCATATCCCGTTACCACCCAAGTACCTTAAGGGAAGCAGTCATATATTTTATAGATTCATAAAACAACAGATGTATTTCATGATGCAGAAAAGCGAAACGCTATTTCTCATTTTCCAACATGTAAACTCTTTGCTAAATTGAATTTCAGAAACTATCTTATCTTTAACATATAAATGAAAAGAGGTCCCACTGTTCACTCTTCTTTCTAAGTCTTTCACAGGAAAATAAAATATGATAAAAGAAAAAAGGGATAGGATAAACTTGCTTGGCAATGCTACAACGATTTTTAAAAATTTCAAGAGGAAAATTTATAGTTGATAAATGGTACCCAGGTGTTGTATGAAATCATGCTCAGTAATAATTTCATTATTTAACATAAAACTATTTCCTTGTCTTATCATCTAATAATTAAACACAAACAATATTATGATCAAAACATGTTCAACAGGCAAGCTTCACATCAAATCACTTAACTGAAAATCCATTTAAAAATTTAAAATCTACTTAACTTATTGAATTAATTCATTCACACTAGTAGCCATTAATAACAGTCTGTGAATGAATCTGTCTTTCATAATTATGCTGAAATTTCACACATATTTTTTAATAAAATGAGTCCTTAGATGACCAGTAAATAAAAATAGCATTGACAAAGTTTGCCAAAAGTGTGTGGTATGTATTTAAAAACTACGTTTCTACACATGGAAATTTGACTTTGGGAGGTGAACAGAATGTGTGATTAGTGTCAGGGAATTGAAGAAAAATGTGTAAGTCACAGGACATGAAGAAAATGATCTCAAATGAGCTAATATTTTTCTAAACAACAGCATGAACCACTTCTGGCAACATTAAATGTGTAACATGAAAAGAAAATGGAAAGAATTTATTTATGGATCTCAGTCATGATGCACTGTCACTGGTCTTTAAAAAGTAAATTATTTTTAACTTTAAATTTTCTAGAACTCCATTCATGAGTACTTTATTTACGTCATTTTCACCCTTCCTTCTCTCCTCCCCCTTTGCTATATTCAACGTCTCCTGCCCAAATTCATAACCTCCTCCTGAATCATTAGTCTCTCTCTTCCTCCTCTCTCTCTCTCTCTCTCTCTCTCTCTCTCTCTCTCTCTCTCTCTCTCTCATTTTCCTTTCCTCCTCTGCTCTTCTCTTTGCATGCATGTGTGTGTGTGTGTGTGTGTGTGTGTGTGTGAGAGAGAGAGAGAGAGAGAGAGAGCATGTGTGTATGAATTCAGTCTAATGAACTGATTTTGTGTTTATGGTATGTGTACACATTTAAATATACAAATATGTGATCAGTTGCGATTGCATAACTTAACGCTTCCTGAAGAAGACATATTATTTCTATTTCAGCAGCACTTGAACATCTGGAAGTAAGTTCTTGTGCGATTTCCCATAGACATATCAATTGATGTCAGTGTGCGGGACATGTTTAGGGAACTACATAATGTGTGTGTGTGTGTGTGTGTGTGTGTGTGTGTGTGTGTGTGTGTGTGTATCTATGTGTCTGTGCCTGTCTGCTGTGTATACGTATGCATTGCATAATTTATGTGTATATATTAAATATATTTAATTATTAATATAATTATATTTAAATATATTTTAATATATTACTACCATATATATATATATGAAAGATTTTATAGGTTAAACTATAAATACAGAAAAGAAAATCTCATATAACATGTGCCCTTGACCTCTCGCTCTTACAACCTTTTCACCCCATTTTCTTGATGATCCATGCCTATGGTATGGAGGCTGCATTGTAGGTGAATCAGTTACTGATGGGAAGCCAATGGTTGGTTATTTTCTGAACTTTCAGCACTAAAATAATTTTTGTAATTATCCTTGTTGCTTGTGACATATCCTTTTCTTTCTTTTTCTGAGAGATGAGGGCTGCCTTCATCTGTGGGTATAAGGATATGTATTTAAAACGCAGCTAGTGATTACTCTGGACAGGGGTCCTACTCCCGGGTACAGGATCTTACCAGTTGTGAACAGTTGGCTAGATTTATACTATCATGCATGAATCCCCTTTGCTATGGTTCACACCTGTGATATGTGTCACATATCTGAAGATTACAAAGGAGTAAGGGAAATTGCCTTCAAAAGGGATTCATGAATGCCCTATTGGATCTCAACTCACATAAGAAGAGTTTTATAAGAGAACAAAACTGGACTGGTTTAACTTCTGACTTCCTGAACTGATAGATGTATGTGACACAGATTTCCTCTCATTGGTGCACCTAACCTGCAGTCATATGCCAGGGGACCTCTTTAGGTAGTGACTTCCCCTGGAACATCTAAAACTCTAAGTAGAATACTTCTCTTGTTTTTTATACAAATGCCAATCTTAGCTACATGGCTCCTGTGATAGAAAGTTGTTTTTGTTTGGGTATGTGGTCATTGTTTGGTTGTTCATGCCCCATTGGATGCTAGCACCCTAATGCATGTATGGACAGAACTAATTGGAGTAGATGAATAATAAAGTAAATAGGCAAATAGACAAATAAATAAGTAGGTCCTGAAATTTTAAGCAAGATATGATCAAGACTCCTGGAACAGTTGAAGTGGGAAGTATGTAAGAACGTGATATCATATATATATATATATATATATATATATATATATATATATATATATATATATATATATATATGGATGAAAACTTCAAAGAATAAATATAAAACATCAATTAATGTCATCTATTTTGCTATAGTTGTGGAAAAGAGACTATAAACCATAAAAATTAATTTCAGAACATCCTGGGGCTAAAAGTCCAAGATCCAGAATTCAGATGGTTTGAATTCTGATAAAATCTTTCTGCCTTGCACAAGGCCTTTTTTTTTTTTTTTACTGTGTTCTTGTTTTGATTTTCCTCATTATATGTGTTCAGAAAAAGTTGGAGTGAACTGACTCTTCTTCTAATAAAGATACTAATCTTATCAAATCATGACTACATCTTTACAAGCTCATTTAGTCATAATTAACTCCGTGAGACCTCATCTGTAAATGGATGAGTAGACACAAGAACATCACGATTTCAACACATAAACATTTATTTCATTACAGCTTTTATTGCTGGACCTAGGACTCAAGGTTTTTCAACTATTAAAAAATTAAGATATTTATATGTAATTCCCAAGAGGATTATAGGCACATGGCCATAGAAAATGTGTACATTAGTAGTTATAGCAACAATATTATTAACAGCCATATGACAGATCTAGAGTCTATCTGCTCAAAAGCATATAAAATATGCTATATTTATATTTTGAAATATTAACCACATATTAAAGATATGAAGCATTAAGATTTGTTAAATTATATGTCAGTTCTGGAACCCTTGAGTTAGCTAAATGAACATGCCACATAAAGCACTTTTTGTGAGCTTCCTTTCACATGAGATATCCAGAATAAGCACAAAATAGGAAGAAAACGTAATTTAGTGGCTGATCGAGCCTAGAAAGAAATAAAATGAGAGTTTCTGAGAGAATTCTGATGTTAAAGAGCAGTTATGCATGCATAATTTTAAGTATATGCTAAAATATTAAACTATATGCCATAAAATCCCTCCACTCAATTTTATCTTTCTGTTCATAATTGATTTCATATTCTATAATCATCTCTGTCAATTTATCTGTTAAGTAAAATATGAATACATTTTATCTATTGGCTTTTTATTGTACTTAAAAGAAAGACAATGGCAATGAAGTTTATCAGAGGCAATAAGCCCAGCTCAGTCCCTCTTGTATCTGTTTATACCCACACTCATGCTACTCTGCCTCACATTTCTTCTGTGCTTCTTTTTCTTTAGAGTCATGATGTTTAATTGTTCAATAAAATTCTTTTTTTTTTTTTTCAAGACAGGGTTTCTACGTATAGCCCTGGCTGTCCTGGAACTCCCTTTGTAGACAAGGCTGGCCTCGAACTCAGAAATCTGCCTGCCAATGCCTCCTGAGTGCTGGGATTTAATTCATACATCAGTGAATAGAGAGATGGCTCAGCAGTTAGGAACAGTGACTGTTCTTTCAGAAGAACTGAGTTTAACTCCTTGCATCAATGTGGGAGCTCACAACCTTGTGTATATCCAGGTCATGCCTAAATGGCCTTTTTTTTTCTGACCATGTGAATCAGGCAAATATTTGGCACAAAAACCTATACACAGAAAAATACTGAGGCATATATGTCAGGTTAGAAGAACTAATAATCAGAAAAAAAAACAATAGGTGAAGGATAAATATACATATATGTATATTCACAGTACTTTCATAGTTTTATGTATAAGGAAATTCAAACCATTATCATAATTACCACATAAAGCTTTTATTCATAATCATCATCCATTAGTGTATTAGTTTCTTTACTTATTGTTTGACAAAGTACCAGATGAAATAAACTTAAAGAAAGGTATAATTTTGACTTGGATTTAAAACTTGAATAAGTAGTGTGCCATTTAAATAAAATCTTTCAGCTTTGGGGCAGGTGCTTGAAGTAACTGTTCATAGTATATTCATTCTCAGTCTTCTTTTTGTTCTACCTGGGATCAGATCCTATGGAAAGCTGATGAGTAGATTTAAGGTGACTCTTTCAGTCTCAGTGAATTCAGTCTAGAAACCACCCAATAGATGTATGTCCAGGATAAAGTCTCCAAGATGATTCTACATCATTAATACAAAATTACTATTACTATTACAATCAGTGTTCCATAAATTCAATATATTGTTTGCTTAGTCATTTTTTTCTGTATTGATGGTCTTTCATTCAGTACAACTTTTTAAAAAAATTATTTACTGTTTTATTTTTAGTAGATATTTTCTTTATTTACATTTCAAATGTTATCCCCTTTCCTAGTTCCCCCTCTGAAATTCCCCTATTCCCTCCCCCCTCNCCCTGCTCCCCAACCCACCCACTCCCATTCCTGGTCCTGACATTCCCCTATAATGGGGCATAGAGCCTTCACAGGACCAAGAGCCTCTCCTCCCATTGATGGCTGACTAGGCCATTCTCTGCTACAAATATAGCAAGAGCCATAAGTTTCACCAAAGTATCCACACTTTGGTCTTCCTTCTTCTTGAGTTGCATGTGTTTCGCAAATTGGGTATTCTAAATTTCTGGGCTAATATCCCCTTATCAGTGAGTGCATATCACGTGTGGTCTTTTGAGACTGGGTTACCTCACTTAGGATGTTATCCTCCAGATACATCCATTTGCCTAAGAATTTCATAAATTCATTGTTTTGAATAGATGAGTAGTACTCCATTGTACAAATGTACCACATTTTATGTATCCATTCTTCGGTTGAGGGACTTCTGGGTTCTTTCCAGCTTCTGGCTATTTTAAATAAGGCTGCTATGAACATAGTAGAGCATGTGCCATTATTACAAGTTGGAACCACTTCTGAGTATATGCCCAGGAGAGGTATTGCTAGATCTTGCATTAATACTATGTCCAAATTTCTGATAAACCACCAAAATGATTTCCAAAGTGTTTGTACCAGCTAGTAACCCCATTAACAATGGAGGAGTGTTCATCTTTCTCCATATCCTCTCCAGCATCTGCTGACACCTGAATTATTGTTCTTAGCCATTCTGACTGGTGTGAGGTAAAATCTCAGAGTTGTTTTGATTTGCATTTCACTGATTATTTAGGGTGTTGAACATTTTTTCAGGTGCTTCTCAGCCATTTGGTATTCCTCAGTTGAGAATTCTTTGTTAAGCTCAATACCCCATTTTGGGGGGGGGGGTATTTATTTATTGTTTTTTTCTTTTCTTATTTTCTTTATTTACATTTCAAATGCTATCC
>NC_034591.1:80723841-80740501 GCF_900095145.1 Mus pahari
CCCTGTGCTCATATCTTCGAGGCTTTTCACCACTTTCTCCTCTATAAGTTTCAGTGTCTCTTCTTTTATGTGAAGTTCCTTGGTTCACTTAGATTTGAGCTTTGTACAAGGAGATAAGAATGGATCAATTCACATTCTTCTACATGATAACCGCCAGTTGAGCCAGCACCATTTGTTGAAAATGCTGTCTTTTTTCCACTGGATAGTTTTAGCTCCCTTGTTAAAGATCAAGTGACCATAGGTGTGTGGGTTCATTTCTGGGTCTTCAATTCTATTCCACTGATCTACCTGTCTGTTGTTGTACCAGTACCATGAAGTTTTTATCACAATTTCTCTGTAGTACATCTTGAGGTTAGACATGGTGATTCTACCAGAGGTTCTTTTATTGTTGATACTACTTTTTGCTATCCTAAGTGTTTCATTATTCCAGATGAATTTGAAAATTGCACTTTTTAGCTTGGTGAATAATTGTACCAGAATTTTGATGAATTTGTAGATTGCTTTCAGCAAGATATCTGTTTTTACTATATCAATCCTGCCAATCCATGAGGATGGGAGATCTTTCTATTTTTGAGATCTTTCTTCAGAGACTTGAAGTTCTTGTCGTACAGATCCTTCACTTTCTTAGAGAAACACCCAGGTATGTTATATTATTTGTGATTATTTTGAAGGGTGTTGTTTCCCTAATTTCTTTCTCAACCTGTTTATCCGGTGTGTACAGAAAGGCCACTGATTTGTTTGAGTTAATTTTATATCCAGCTACTGCACTGAAGCTGTTTATCAGGTTTAGGAGTTCTCTGGTGGAATTTGTAGAGTCACATCTATCTATCTATCTATCTATCTATCTATCTATCTATCTATCTATCTATCTATCTATCTATCTATCTGCTATCATATCATCTGCAAATAGTAATACTTTGACTTCTTCCTTTCCAATTTGTGTCTCCTTGATCTCCTTTTGTTGTCTAATTGCTCTGACTAGGACATCAAGTATTATACTGAATAGGTAGGGAGAAAGTGGGCATCCTTGTCTAGTCCCTGATTTTAGTGGGATTGCTTCAAGTTTCTCTCTACTTAATTTGATGTTGGCTACTGGTTTGTTGTACATTGCTTTTATTATGTTTAGGTATGGGCCTTGAATTCCTTATCTTTCCAAGACTTTTATAATGAAGGGTTGGATTTTTTCAAATGCTTTCTCAGCATCTAACGAGATGATCATGTGGTTTTTATCTTTGAGTTTGTTTATATAGTGGATTATGTTGATGGATTTCCGTGTATTAAACCATTCCTACGTCCCTGGGATGGAGTCTACTTGATCATGATGGATGATAGTTCTAATGTATTCTTGGATTTGGTTTACGAGAATTTTATTATTTTTGCATCAATATTCATAAGGGAAATTGGTCTGAAATTCCTTTTATTTGTTGGGTCTTTATGTGGTTTACGTATCAGAGTAATTGCAGCTTCATAGAATGAATTGGGTAGAGTACCTTCTGTTTCTATTTTGTGGAGTAGTTTGAGGAGAATTGGAATTAGGTCTTCTTTGAAGGTGTGATAGAACTCTGCACTAAACGCATCTGGTCCTGGGTTAGTTTTTGTTTGTTTGTTTGTTTTTTGTTACTTTTTGGGGGGGGGCGAGTTGGGAGACTATTCATGACTGCTTCTATTTCAGCCTTAAGTTTGATTATTTCCTGCCATCTACTCCTCTTGGGTGAATTTGCTTCCTTTTGTTCTAGAGCTTTTAGGTGTGCTGTCAAGCTGCTCGTGTGTATTCTCTCTAGTTTCCTTTTGGCAGCATTCAGAGCTATGAATTTTCCTCTTAGGACTGCTGTCATTGTGACCCGTAAGTTTGGGCATGTTGTGGCTTCATTTTCATTAAACTCTAAAAAGTCTTTAATTTCTTTTTTTTTTCTTGACCAAGTTATCATTAAATAGTGTTGTTCAGTTTCCATGTCAACATTAGCTTTCTATTATTTATGTTGTTATTGAAGATCAGCCTTAGACTGTGGTGATGTGATAGGATTCATGGGATAATTTCAGTATTTTTGTATCTGTTGAGGCCTGTTTTGTGACTAAGGTCAGTTTTGGAGAACGTACCAAGAGGTGCTGAGAAGAAGGAATATCAGTTTGTTTTAGAGAAAAATGTTCTGTATATCTTTTAAATCCATTTGTTTCATAACTTGTTAGTTTCACTGTGTCTCTGTTTAGTTTCTATTTCTCAGATCTGTCCATTGATAAGAGTGGCGTGTTGAAGTCTCCCACTATTATTCTATGAGGTGCAATGTGTGCTTTGAGCTTTAGTAAAGTTTCTGTAATGAATGTGGCTGTTCTTGCATTTGGAGCATGGATATTCAGAATTGAGATTTTGTCTTGGAAGATTTTCCCTTTGATGAGTATGAATTGCCCCTCCATGTCTTTTTTGATAACTTGGGATTGGAAATCGATTTTATTCAGTATTCGAATGGCAACTCCAGCTTGATTGTTTGGACAGTTTGCTTAGAAGTTTGTTTTCCAGCCTTTGACTCTGAGGTAGTGTCTGTCTTTGTCCCTGAGGTGGGTTTTGTGCATGCAGCAAAATGTTGTATTCTGTTTATGTAGCCAGTCTCTTAGTCTATGTCTTTTTATTGGAGAATTGAGTCTGTTGATGTCAAGAAATATTAAGGAAAAGTAATTGTTACTTCATATTATTTTTGTTGTTAGAGTTGGGATTCTGTTCTTATGGCTATCTTCTTTTAGGTTTGTTGAAAGATTACTTTCTTGCTTTTTCTAGGGCATCATTTCCCTCATTGTGTTGGAGTTTTCTCTTTATTATCTTTTGAAGGGCTGGATTCATGGAAAGATATTGTGTGAATTTGGTTTTATCATAGAATACTTTGATTTCTCCACCATTGGTAATTGAGAGTTTTGCTGGGTATAGTAGCCTGGGCTGGCATTTCTGTTCTCTTGGAGTGTGTATTACATCTGTCCAGGATCTTCTGGCTTTCATAGTCTCTGGTAAGAAGTCTGGTGTAATTCTGATAGGTCTGCCTTTATATGTTACTTGACCTTTTTCCCTTACTGCTTTTAATATTTTATTCTTATTAGTGCATTTGTTTTTCTGATTATTATGTGTCTGGTGGAATTTCTTTTCTGTTCCAGTCTATTTGGAGTTCTGTAGGCTTCTTGTATGTTTATGGGCATTCCTTTCTTTAGGTTAGGGGAGTTTTCTTCTATAATTTTGTTGAAGATATTTACTGGCCTTTTACATTGACAATATTCATTTCATCTATACCTATATTCCTTAGGTTTGGTNTTCTCATTGTGTCCTGGATTGCTGCGTGCCCCCGCCTCCAGCCAGCAGAGGTGGGGAAAAGATGACACTTATGCCAAGGCAGGGTTTGAGCAGCTTCTACAGCTTCCAGCTGCAGCTTCCTTTATTCTCTTTACAGCTCAGCTTCTCTCTCTCTGCTTCTCAGATTCCCCCTCAGTTCTCAGCTTCACTGCTTCTCCTCAGCTCCTACTGCTTTTCCCCTTTTCAGCTCTAGCTCTTTTGGGATCACCTGATTTATCCCCTTCCACCCTCTGCACTCATCTCTCATCGCTCATCATCCAATCAGCATTCAGCATGTTATATAAGCGAGCCATGCACACAGAGAGGGTGGGTTTTGATAGGCCAGTGACTCAATATCATGCTGTATTACACTATATGTCAGGCAGGCAGCGTGTAATCACTCAGGTGCACATAATCAGGTTTTTGGTAATCAAGCAGGCAATCACAGTGCTTGGCAGTGTACCAGGGTGCCGTCTTGGCTCACAAGGCCACAGCCATGGCCACACCTGCTTCCCATACGAGATTTCCTGGATATTTTGAGTTAAGATCTTTTTTTCATTTTGCATTTTCTTTGATTGTTGTGTCCATGTTTTCTGTGGAATCTTCTGCACCTGAGATTCTCTCTTCCATATCTTGTATTCTGTTTTTGATGCTCACATCTATGGTTCCTGATTTCTTCCCTAGGATTTCTATCTCCATAGTTTTCTCCTTTTGTGATGTCTTTATTGTTTCTACTTCCATTTTTAGATCCTGGATTGTTTTATTCAATTCTTTCACCTGTTTGTTAATGTTTTCCTGTAACTCTTTAAGAGATTTTTGTGTTTCCTCTTTAAGGGCTTTTAGCTGTTTAACCATGTTTTCCTGTTTTTTACTTCTTAAAGTCCTCCATCATCATGAGAAGTGACTTTAGATCCATGATTTGCTTTTCTGGTGTGATGGTGTATCCAGGACTTGCTATGGTTGGAGAGTTTGGTTCTGATTATGCCAAGTAACCATGGTTTCTGTTGCTTCTGTTCTTATGCTTGCCTCCTGCCATTTGATTATCTCAAGTGTTTGTTGACCTCAATATATCAGATTCGAGCCTGTCCTTCCTCCAATCCTGCTTGATTCAGGGCTCCTCAGAGTCCAGCTTTCTCTGTGATTCTGGGTTCCTGTGAACCTGAGATTCTGGGTGTGTCAGAATTCTTGGCACACAAGCTTCCTCTGAGACCCTGAGATCTTGGTGTAACCAAGTTCCTGTTATCCTGGGATCCTGGAAGTGATGTCTCCTCTGAGGACCTTGGGGCTTTCTCGTGTGTTCAAAACCAAGGTGAACCAATACTGATCAGAAGTAACATGAGCTGCTGATCTGGCAAGGCTCCTATGTCCTTGCTCCTACAGCCACAGGCCCCTCACAATTGGTTTGGAACAGATATTGAGCTCTACTCACCAGTGATCCTAAGGTTGCACAGAGAGTCCTCTGGGGACTGTGGGACCCAAGTTCGCGTACAAGGTGACCAGTGCTGGTGCTGACTAGAAGGGACTTTGACCCTGGTCAGGTTGGTTTTCTACTTCCCTGCTGCTGGCTCAGGTCTGGTGCGATTGGATTGGAACTGATGTTATGTTACACTCACCAGTGATTCTAAGATCGCGTGGAGAGTCCTCTGGAGACCTTGGCACTGTCCATGGAGTTCGCGCCCAAGGTGAGCTGGAGCTGGCGCCGACCTTGTTTAGACATTTAAAAATGACAAATCTTTCTTTTTAGCAATAGTAGTAAAATATCAAACTAATATTATAGAGAAAGTTTCACACCTTAGAGAAGTATATATTCAGATCGACAATATAACCGCATGGTAACACAGTTGCTTGCAGTATAATATTTAACTGCTTGTCAAAACACAGATGAACTTCTACCTTAAAGAGAATCTGTGAGAAGTAACTGAGAAAACATAATCAGTAAAATAACTTCACATTGAGTTGAGATGTTGAATATTAATCAGCTTTCACTGGCTTGCCATCTGAGCAAGCACACCTGCCTTTATGTGTATGTAATTGTCACATTCACACAAACACACACACACACACACACACACACACACAAACCAGCATTCATTTGTTGTACATGTTATTGGTGTTTAGGGTGAAACTTATATATGTTCATGATGCATACAGTGATCAAATCCACTCTTTCTTCTCCATACCCTCTGTAACTACTCTCATGGTTGTGAGGTCATTAGTTTTATCTCTATATTTGAGATAAAACACATATTAGTTGACATGGTTTAACATGCCATCTCCAAATTAGATCTATGTTGTTACATGTGGCAGGATTTCCTTCTTGTGGCTGAACATACACTCCTGCATGTATGTGTAATATGTTTTCACCCATTGTTGAGTACTATATATCTCAGGTATTATGAATAATTCCACATTAATATTTCATACAAGTACCATTTCTATGATGACATCATTTCCTGTGGATGAATAGCAAGAGCAGGAGATCTAGATAATATGGTAGAGCTAACCCAATTTTTGATGAACTACCATAGCATTCTACATAATGGCTTTGAGCTCTTATCTTCCAGCCTTGTCTTATCACAATTTTGATATGTGTTTCTCTGATTGCTGAGGATACAGAAGATATTATTAAAGATCTATTGGTCATTTGTCTTTAAAATTCTTTTATGTTCAGATAATTTAAACACCTTGAAGTTCCTTATATATTTCAAATATGTTTTATTCTAGGAGTTTCTAATTTTTTTCCATCTTAACCTTTTGGCCCCTGATACATAATGAAAACTGTAAAGTCATCATTTCTCTGTGAGGAAATGAAACATCACAAGTGATTGTGAAAGCTGTGTATGTCTGGAAATTTTCTCAAAAATAATTAACCATGTTTTGCAGGTTGACTTCCAGAATTTCTATTTTGTTCTACTGGCTTGAAGAATCTCTGTGGTCCGTAATCTAGCTGATGTCCTAATTTCAATAGCTCCTCATTTAGGTGTGGGTACAAATTTTTCTGATTCCATGCCATGTAGTAATATTGACTTGGTCTTGTGCAGGCAACCACAGCTATGAATTCATGACTGCATATACTTTGTCATTCTCAAAAGGAGCATGGGATCCCAAATGGGATCCCAAATGGAGGAGTTAGAAAAAAGACTGAAGGAATTGAAGGCCTTTGCAACCCCTTAGAAAGAACAATAATATCAATCAATCAGTCCTCCAAGAGCTCCCAGGGACTAAACAACCAACCAAGGAGTACACATGGAGGGACTCATGGCTACAGACGCATATGTAGCAGAGTACGAACTTGTTGGGCCTCAATGGAAGGATAGGCCCTAGGTCCTGTGAAGGCTTGATGCCCCAGTATAGGGGAGTTTGAGGGCAAGGAGGCAGGAGTGGTTGGGTGGGAAAACACCCTCCTAGAAGTAGGAGGAGGAGGAATGGGATAGGGGGTTTCT
Source organism: Mus pahari (assembly GCF_900095145.1). Taxonomy (NCBI): domain Eukaryota; kingdom Metazoa; phylum Chordata; class Mammalia; order Rodentia; family Muridae; genus Mus; species Mus pahari. The sequence goes on from NC_034591.1 coordinate 80,730,595, forward strand.
GGCTGGGCAGGGGTGGGGGGCAACAGGAAAGGGGATAACATTTAAAATGTAAATAAATATTCAATTAAAAATAATTTCTTAAAAAATGATTTGACATGGTATAATTGTGTTAATTTTTATATTGTTTCTTTTGGGCTTAATGGAATATTTAAGGATTAAAAATCCTTTAAAAAACCGCTAAAATGATTTCAGTTAATTTAGTTAAATAAGTATTGTTGGGTTAAAATGTAATTTGATATGTACCTTTCTTTCTCTTTGTTTCTTTCTTTTTCAAGTTAGCACTATATATATATATATATATATATATATATATATATATATATATATCTCAAGTGAACACTATATCTATTGATTTTTGACAATATTTTAATACACAGGGAAATAGTAGTTTAAAAGGATTGTAAATATAAATTCCTATTCAATTTCTCTGAATCATCACAATTAGAACGCTATAAAATAAGATATCCTATTTCACATTTTTTACATATTTGTAGTTGGAAATTTTAATTAATAGATAAAATTATGACTATATATGTGGAGAATAAAAATAAATATGTTTACCTTTATATCTTAAAAATGCTTTGTCTCAAGTCCACTCTGACCTAGAAATCCTTAGGAAAGGTTTATAAATTTTGTGATTAAGGATTCCACTGACAATTATTCTTTCTACTTTACCAGCTGTAAATTTCTGCAGTCATCACCATCCACTGCATAAAGAAACTTCTCTGATGAGTTCTGAGAGATCCACTAGTCTGTGTATATAGAGATATAAATTTAGAGAATAGTTCAATACTGTGTTCAGATATTAAATAATAGCAGTTGGCTCACTGCTTTGTCTGTGGGCTTCTTAATCATAGGTTTTAAACAGATTTTTAAATAGCACACATGTATTTCTTTCTGTATATTACACTATAAATCCAATCAGAAAGTGACTACTTCCATGGACATGTCTGCTCAACCATATTTGTTATTGCCTATAGCATATACACCTGGATAACAGTGCTGATACACTATTCCATAGGCTTATATGGCACCTTCCTATATTATGCATGCTAACAGTAAAGAGAAGCATCCCTGGTCAATAACTAATAGATATATCCAACTATATCCAGTGAACAAAGTATGTGACATCTTATAATTAACTGCATTTTTCTCTTGGAAAGATTAGGAATTCAAGGCCCCTACCTAAACATAATAAAAGCAATCTACAGCAAACCAGTAGCCAACATCAAAGTAAATGGAGAGAAACTCGAAGCAATCCCACTAAAATCAGGGACTAGACAAGGCTGCCCACTTTCTCCCTACCTATTCAATATAGTAATTGAAGTCCTAGCCAGAGCAATCCGACAACAAAAGGAGATCAAGGGGATACAAATTGGTAAGGAAGAAGTCAAAATATCATTATTTGCAGATGATATGATGGTATACATAAGTGACCCTAAAAAGTCCACCAGAGAACTCCTAAACCTGATAAACAGCTTCAGTGTAGTAGCTGGATATAAAATTAACTCAAACAAATCAGTGGCCTTCCTCTACACGAAGGACAAATGGGATGAGAAAGAAATTAGGGAAACAACACCCTTCACAATAGTCACAAATAATATAAAATACCTTGGTGTGACTCTAACTAAGGAAGTGAAAGATCTTTATGATAAGAACTTCGAATCCCTAAAGAAAGAAATTGAAGAAGATCTCAGAAGATGGAAAGATCTCCCATGCTCACAGATTGGCAGGATTAACATAGTCAAAGTGGCCATCCTGCCAAAAGCAATCTACAGATTCAATGCAATCCCCATTTTTCTCATAGTATATTTGTGGAATGTTTTGGTTCTATACGAACAACATTGTTTTCCAAAATACTTTTATTTACGATCTTGCTATTTGTGATCATTTTATTTCTTTCTCTTGGCAGTTGCTCTGAGTAAATGATCCAACTCATACTGAATATGGACTTAGACAATCCTTGCTTTGATTCTGGACTTTGGAATTATTTTTTGTCTTACTACTTTAAATATGATGTTGACTGTAAATTTTTGTCATTGACAAACTTTACAAAGATGATATGTCTATTTTTTAGTATTTTTATCATGAATGTATATCTAATTTTGTTGCTGTTATCTATGGAGCTTTGATATTTTAGTCACAAATTTATTAATATGGTATATTATATTATAATTAATTATATTATACTTACTTACATATACTGAACTTTCTCTTCACCTCTAGAGTGGATCTACATGTTTGAAACAGGGTGGAAGTAGGTAACTAGAGCTGTATTTGATATCGCCTCATAGTGTTAAACTTTCAGTTTCATACTTTAGCCTCTGTGTAGCTGAGCTTAAGTTAGGTATCACCAAGCCAGGCTGTCCTTTTGTGCTGAAGACTCAGTTATAAAACTGATTTTAATGTTAAATTTTGTTTCATATAGACATTTTACTTTTTTATTTTTATTTAAAAGATGTGTAAATTTGCCTGTCAATTACTTTAAAGACCCATATTTCAATGTATTGTTCACATGGCATTGCCTAACTTCATATTTTCTTGTTGTTACTTTGTAGGGTTTTTTAAATTTTTTTTCATCAGAAAATAAATACACAGGGAACAATATTTCTTTCTTTAATTTGTTAGCATTTATGGCCTAATATGTGGTCTACCGAGGAGAAACTCACTCAAACCAAATGTAGGATGGAATGCTTTGAGCTTCCAGTCAGCTTCATTATCTACACTGCACTTTATCACTGAGGCTACTTTGGTAATATTTTGTTGGAAGAATATTTATATTAATGAAAGTTGGATTTGAAGCTCCTTACATTATCTAATCTTGTTGAATAGATCCAAGAATTGCTATATAGACATTTTCTTAATCTTGTCTTAGATTTTTGTCTTAAAGATTATTTGTCCATATGAATTATAGCTGTTGAGACAGTTTTGAGTTTTCTATTTACTTGAAATATTATTTTCCATTCTTTTATTTCATTTCTATTTTATTTTCTTTTTTCATTAATTTATATCCCAATCACAGCCCCTAGACTCTTTTCAGTCCTCCCTCACATATCCCTTCCCTCCAGCACCCTTTCCTTTTACCTCTGAGAACTGGGAGGACACCCCTGGGTACCAACCCACCCTGGTACTTCAAGTCACTACAGAACTAGGCCAATCTTCTACCACTGGGGCCAGACAAGTTACCTCAGATAGGGGAACAGGATCCACAGGCAGGGAACAAAATCAGTATAAGGCCCTGTTCCGTTGTTAGGGGAACCACATGAAGACCAAGCTGAGCATCTGCTACATATGTACAGGCATGGGGTAGGAGCTATGTCCATCTTTTGTATGCTCTTCGTTTGGTGGTTCTGTCTCGGAGGGGGGGGGCTCAGAAGTCAGGTTACTTGACCCTGTTGGTCTTCCTTCAGAGTACCTAACATGTCCAGATTCTTCAATCCTTCATCCCAAGTCTTCCCCAAGACCTCCAGAACTTGGTCTAATGTTGGGCTGTGGGTCTCTGCATCTGTTTCTGCCAGCTGCTGGGTGGAGCCTCTCTGAGGACAGTTATGTTAGGCTCTTGTCTGTGAATCTAGGATGACAGATACACAAATATCCTGAGAGTTCAAGATAGTTGAAGGATGAAGTCAGGTCTGCGGTATGTCCTATTGATCCTTTGAGGGCAGCTCATCATATTGCCAACCCCCACCAAAATGGCAGGGGTTACTACTATATTCATTTATGTCTTTCTCACACAGGGCACTTGTGTATCCAGACTATCAGTGACAAATATGTCAACAATGTCTTTACATCTTGTATCATTGTGACAAGGTTTTGAGCAACAAAGAGGATCAAATATTCATAGTATATCCCTGTAAATTTATTATCCATGCAATCACAGTGTAGTTGTTTCCTCCATCTACACATCCACATCCACGGAGGCAAGACTGAAGACATACTCATCAAGGTTAAGTTCACAGTGGTCTCCAAGGAAGTGAAGTACACAGTTATAGAATTAAACCCCAAGAGCATCCTGAGAGGTGGCACCATGTAGAAATGGCTGAGATTCACATTCATCAGTTACCAACTCACAGTTTATACCACAGTAATCTTAAGAACAGACACACATGTGTCTTCCTATCTCTTTGAGACATATAGCTTCATTTTTGTAAGGATCTGATTCACTTTCATCTACTTCCAAGTCAGAATAACTTTTGCCTTGGTATCCAGGCACGTAGAACAAGGAATAGCCATTAATTCCACCCTGTCACACAGCACCATTGTGGATATAGCTGGAAAGACACACACACTATGATCTGTCTCACAGAACCTTCCAGCATTTCCAGTAAGGCAGATGCAGTGGTATACTCGGGGTCGTCATGGTGCGTTCCGCCATGTTGGCAGCTATTCCCTTCACCAGTGGAACACTCTTTCACAGGTAAGCCCACTGTAGCCAGGATGACATTAGCACAGGAAATCTGTCTCCTGGGGTTATTTATAGAAGTGGTAATTCCTTTACAGGGACTAGAAATCTTCACAGTCATTGTCCGAATTATTGCCTATATCTAAGCAACATTCGTTGTCTTGTGGAAACCCTTGTACACAGAATTGTTTTTGTAAGAATTTAATAAACACCTTGTAGTGGCTATTCCTGGTTGTCAACTTGACTATATTTGAAATGAACTACAATCCAGAATTGGAAGGCTCACCAGTGGACCTAATCTGGAGACTGGGAGATAGAAGTTTCTGATCTGGATCTTGGTATGGAGATCTCCGAGTCCAAGGTCATCTGGGATTAAAGGTGTGGTGGCACACACCTTTAATCTGGGCTACACCTTCTGCTGGGGACCATATAAGGACATTGGAAGAAGGGAGTCTGGCTCTTGCTCTTTCGCCTTCTTGCGGTGTGGGACTCAGCGACTGCTAGATCCTTGGACTTCCATTCACAGCTAATACTGAACCATTGTTGGGATTTGGACTGCAGACTGTAAGTCATCAATAAATTCCTTTACTATATAGAGACTATCTGTAAGTTCTGTGACTCTAGAGAACCCTGACTAATACACACCTGGTATTGTTTTTATTGCAAAATGATTTCTGGCAACTCAAGCCAATGCAGGAAGGACTAAGTACATCTCTCTCACTGAGGCCAGTCAAGACATCCCAGTTAGGGGCACATGATCCACCAGTAGGCAAAAGAGCCAGGGTAAAGCCCCCAAACTTGCAGTTTTGGGGGGATCTTTGTGAAGACCAAGTTGAACATCTGCTACATATGTGTGTGAGGTTGGAGAGTAGCTAGGTCTAGCTCTTGTATGGTGAAGCAAAATAACATGGAAGGCCCAAGTGAGGAGGCCTGAATCTCACTCAGAATGGAAAATAAAATTGTCATTGGAAGTAAATTGAGGAGGAACTGGGATGCGGTGGTTTTTCAGATGTAGTTAGAAGGTGGAACAAAGGAAAGAAGACCAGAAGAGGGAACAGAAATCAGGGAGTGAGGGGGACATGTGGAGATATCTCTAGGATGTGTCAGAGACCTGGGATTGGGGAGTCTCCAGTGAGTGTGTGAGGGTGACTTTAGCTGAGATTCCTACCAGTGGTGGATATGGAGCCTGAAATGGCTACTTCCTGTAGCCAAACATGATTCCCAGTAGAGGGATTAGGACTCTAACCCACCCATAAAATTTTTACCCAAATTTTCCTGCCTACAGGAAGTACAAGAACAATGATATCACAGAAACTGAGGGAATGGCCAAGCAATGACTGCCCCAACTTGAGATCCATCCCATGGGCAAGAAGCGTTTCTTTACACTATTAAAGATATTCAGAGCTCCCAGGGTCTAAACCACCAACCAAGGACTATATGTCAGTGGGTCCATGGCTCCTGCTACATACGTAGCAGAGGACTTCCTCATCTGGCCTCAGTGGTAAGAGAGGCTCATGGTCCTGTGGATGCTTGTTGCCATAGCAAAGGGAGATATTAGAGAGGTAAGGGGGGAGTGGGTGGGAAAGTAGGTGAGCACCCTCTTCAAGGCAACGTACAGGGGAGATGAGGTGGGACATTTGTAGATGGAAGACCAAATAGGAATCGGGACAACCTTTGAAATGCAAATAACATATAACAAGCATACTTGCTCTACTAAGTTCATAGCAGCCTTATATATAATATAAAAGCTGGAAACAACACAGATGTCCCTCAACATAAGAATGATTACAGAGGCCAGGTGTGGTGGAGCACACCTTTAATCTCAGCACTTGGGAGGCAGAGGCAGGCGAATTTCTGAGTTTGAGGCCAGCGTGGTCTACAGAGTGAATTCCAGTATAACCAGGGCTACACAGAGAAACCCTGTCTCAGCAAAACAAAAGGAGAATGATTACAGAAAATGTGGTATATTTACATAATGGATTACTACTTAGCTATTAAAAGTGACTTGATGAGTTTCTCAGGTAAATGGATGGAGCTAGAAAATATCAAGAGGTGCCCCAGACCCAAAAGGGCATTTATGCTATGTACTCATTGATCCCGGCCTGTAGACATAATAGGTTACGTCAATCAAAATCTAACTTATTATAATTATATGTTAACAACAACAAAAAGAACCTCCCTTCTATCCTGTCTCTCACCAGAGGTATTGGAAAGGAAAGGTTAATAGGGCAAAGAAGGACATGGACCTGTTTAGAAATAGTTCTTTGGGGAGAATCCAATCTGATTTGTCAGGATATCAAAAGTTTAGTTCATAGGATTCCTCAGTGGTAGCTAGATCCACTCAGAAACACCATTCATGAATCATCAATCCAGTTCAATCCAGAAGAAATCTTGAAGCTATATCAATAGGTCAGTGGGAGGTGACCAGAAGCCACTGGAAAACACTAGAAGTTCTTTGTTGTGTTTCTCTCTATGAAGTAGTAACAAATGATAATCAGCAAAGAGTGGCAAGGTGAGCCAATACCACACAGCATAATTTAGGCTAAGGATTTTTTTTCCTTTTATTTTATTAGGTCTTTTCTTTATTTACATTTCAAATGCTATCCCGAAAGTTCCTAATACCCTCCCCCCGCCCCTTGCCCCCTACCCCCCCCCCACTCCCACTACTTGGCCCTGGTGTTCCCCTGTGCTGGGTCATATAAAGTTTGCAAGACCAAGGGGCCTCTCTATCTTCTCAACAAGCCTATTCGTTCATTGATCTTTTGAATTATTTACTTGTTTGTTTATATTTCCTTAACTTCTCCCTTGACCTTTGTCATCTTTTCTTGCATACTGCCTTTGAGTTTTTTCTTATTCTTGGTTTTGAGTGCTTCGAGCATGATTTGAGAACTCTGATTTTAGTATAAGCATTTAGAACTATAAACATCCATCTCAGAAAATTTCATTGTGGACCATAGTTTTGGTTTGTTGTGTTTACATTTAATTCGAGGGACACATATTTTATTCTTTATTTTTTCAATGACACAATCATCATACAACAGTATGCTGTTTTTTTCTTCATGGGTTTTTATATTTTCTATACATTCTCTTGCTGTAAAATTCTGATATCTCATTGTGGTGATATACAATATAGGATAATTTTTTCATGTTCCTATATTTGTAGAATTTTGTTTTGTGTGTTAATTTGTAAGATATTTGAGGGAAGGTAATATTTGCTGCTGAAATGAAAGAGAATTCTTCAGCTTGAAAGTTTTCTTTGAATGTCTCTAAATGTTCTGTATATATCCAGTTGATCTATATAATGAATATCAAAGACTGCCTCCAATACTGAGTTAGATTAAATTTGTGACTTTAAATGTAGTGGTATTTATTTTATGAAATTAGATGAGTCTGGGTGTAAATCTTTGGAATTATAATTTCTCTTGATGAATTATTCACTTAATTATGATGCATGATGTGATTGGTTTTTTCTCTCTGACTAGGTTTGCCTTGAAATCTATTTTGTCAGGTATTAAAAGAGTAGGGCTTACTTGTTTCCCTGTATCATTTGCATGGAAAACTTTTCAGTCATTTCGATCATCTGAGAAAATATTTACCCCTGGTGGTGAGACTTTATTCTTTAAGAAAGCAAAAGTATTTAATTCTATTTTCTAATATAATCACTCTTTAGAGAAAGATACAGTATTGATTTTTGTAATACTTGGGAATTTTGATGTCCTCTTTGGTTAACAGCTATCTTATCATCAAATATACATTTCCTTCTGTAGTCTCTTGAAGGTGTTTATTTTTCCCTTCAGGCAAAGTACTCCCTACAGAATCCCCTTTGGGGCTGGCCTGGTGGTCATAAATTCCTTATGCCTGCTTTTATCGTAGAAATTTTTTCTTTGACTTCCATTGTCATAGATATTTTTGACAGGTTTATTAGTCCAGGCTGGCAGGTATGACCTTTCTGAATTTGAGACACATCATTTGGTTTAAGATTTTGATTAAGAAGTCAGCAGTTATTCCAATGAGCCTGCCTTTTTATGTAACTTATTCCTTCTCTTCTGCAGGGGTCCACAAAACTAGCTTTGTTCCATACATCCAGAATTTAAACTATAACACAACATTTTTTTTCTAGCTGTGTTTGGTGTTTTATATGATATATATATATTGATATATATATATATATTGGTTTTTCGAGACTGGGTTTCTCTGTGTAGCCCTGGCGGTCCTGGAACTCACTTTGTAGACCAGGCTGGCCTCAAACTCAGAAATTTGCCTGCCTCTGATGCCTCTTATATTTAGATGTCCTTTATAACCAATTTTCTCTCATGAATTTATTAAAATTACTGTTATGCCCTTGAAATTAAATATTTCTTATTCTTTGTCTAATATTGTTTTAAATTTGGCCATTCCAGGTTGTTCCAAAATACTTGAGTGTTCCATCAATACCATTATTTTCGATTATCATTTATCTTGACTGAACAAACAATATCATTCAGTTTTTATCTTCAAACTTTGATATTTCTCCAACATGATCCATTATATTAGTAAATCTTTCTGCTAAAGTTTGTACATGACTATTTTTATTTGTTCTCTGGAGATTTCCTATCATGCCCTTTCATTATGTTCAGTCCACCTCTCTTGTTCCTTCAAGATTCACCTTTGCCTGATATCCCTCCCAATTTCATGTTCTTCTTCTTGTATTTTAGAGTATATTTAAAATTTAATTTATACATGACTTCTGAATCTACATCACTCCTAGCCATTTCTTCCCAACAACTCCTGTTTCTGCCTCTACTTTAGTGACCACATATTCTTTCATTCCTGATATTTCATAGATGTATACTCCAAGACTCACTCACTGAGTTCATTTGACTTGCTTATAAGTCTTTCTGTCTCTTATCCTGAAATATTTTCTGAACTTTAAGAGTATGTAGCACTTGATTCATAAAATGTCTCTTTCTAGAACTCTTTCTCCCTACCTCTTCCCATGATCCCTTTCTACTTTGTCAGGATTTTTTGTTTTGTTTTGTTTTTTTATTTTGATTTTTGATTTTGCAGTTATTTCAGACTGTATACTCAAACTTAATAATTCATAAGTAGAACCAATAAATAAGAATGAGTGGTATAGCTAGATCATATAATAGGGATTCTTTTACCTTTTTGAGACTTTGTTGGGATCAAAAACGGGGGGGGCAGCTGGGGAAAAGGGGGAAAGGAAATGGGGCCCAATGTCTGTCCAGAGTTCCTGGGCTCTGGGCAGGCCGACGCAGGCGTTGGAAGGCTGCCTGACACTTTCCACTCAGCCACTCAGCCCTGGGTGAGCATAGCCTCTGACCCACTCTGCAGGGGGTAGAGAAGGGGTAGCCCCCAACCTCAGAGCCCCAGGGCCACACCCTGTAGCCCCCTGGGGTTGTAGGAGAGAGGGATAAGAGAAGAGGTTCCCAACACTGACCAGAGTGCACAGTGGATCTTGATGGAGCAGAGACTCTCTATGTTTTAAGAGCTTTATTATAGAAA
>NC_034591.1:80740691-80742882 GCF_900095145.1 Mus pahari
TGAAGGTCAGAAGCTTGGGCCATTGCTTATGTGACTACTGACCATGCTTCCCTTGTGGGGGCTATGGGGTGGTGGTAGCTAGCCAGAGGCCAGAGTTCCAGGAATATGAGGTAATGCCTACCATGTCGTGTAGGTGAATTATGACTATCGGGGTTCAGACCTCAGCTCGACTGGGGACCAGCCTGCAATTCCCCATAAGACTTCATCACATTGATTCCCATAACAGTTGTGCCACTTTGCAACCTCAGCCACTATGAATGAGGGTTTCCCTTTTTTCCACATATGCACCAACATTTGTAGCTATTTGTTTATTTGATCTTAGCCATTCTGTCTAAGGTAAGTGAAATCTCGAAGTAGTTGTAATTTGCATTTGCCTACTGCTGAGTGTATTTTAAAATATAATTATTTAGACTTTTTCTTTCTTCCTCTGATAATTGTTTAGAAACACCACCTCCCATTTAAAAAAAATTAGTTTTTTGTTTACTTGACTGTTTGGATTTTAGTTCATACAGTTTTTCTTTTCCGTCTCTTGAAGGTATTTATTTTTCCCTTCAGGCAAAGTATTCCTTACAGAATCACCTTTAGGGCTGGCCTGGTGGTCATGAATTAGATGTGTTCCTGGCAAAAGATTGTTTCTCATTCTGTGGAATTCTTTTTCACTTGATTACTTCCTTTACTTCATAAAATACTTTATGCTTCATGATGTTCCACTTGTCAATTGACCTCCTGAACTTTAGAGGAAATAGGTTTTACTCAGAAATTCCTTCCCTAAATCTATCACATGTGAGATAGTTTTTGTTTAATCCTAGAAATTGTAGCATTTCTGATTTAACATTGAGGCCTTTGATCCTTGGTAGGTTTTTTTGTTTGTTTTGTTTTGTTTTTGTTTTGTTTTGTTTTGTGATTTGTGCAGGGTGATAGATACATGAGAATGTTTGTTGTGGGATTGCCAAATATAGCCTTTATTATGTTGAGTTTAATCATGAAGATACATTGGATTTTGTTAAAGTTCCGAATGTACTGTAATGTTCATGTGATTTTTTTTATCCTTAGGTTAATTTATATAATTTATTATATTTGTTTTATTATATATGTTAAACCACCTTTTCATCTCTGGAATAAGACAAAATTAATTATAACAAATATCTTTGCTATATATGTCTAGATATAGTTAACTTTTTTCTTCTTTTCCTTTCTTTTCCTCCTTCCTTTCTTCCTTTCTTTTCTCTCTCTTTCTTTCTTTCTTTCTTTCTTTCTTTCTTTCTTTCTTTCTTTCTTTCTTTCTTTCTTTCTTTCTCTTTTGTTTGTTTTATGAGACAGGGTTTTTCTGTATAGCCCTGGTGTCCTGGGACTCACTCTGTAGACCAGGGTAGTCTGCCTCTGCCTCCCAAGTGCTGGGATTAAAGGCATGCACCACCACTGCCCAGCTCTTCTCTTTCTTTTATTGGATATTTTCTTTATTTACATTTCAAATGTTATCCCCTTCCAAGAAACCACCTATCCCCCCCCACACCCATGAGTCTATGAGAGTGTTCACCCACCCACCGACCCACTCATGCCTTCCTACCCTGGCATTCCCCTACATTGGGGCATGGAACCCCCTCAGGCCCGAGGGCTGCTTTTCCCACTGAGTCCAACACATGCGGCCAGAGAAATGAGTCACTACATGTGTACTCTTTGGTTGGTGATCCAGTCCCTGGTAGCTATAGGGGGTCTGGCTGGTTTTCATTGTTTCTTCCCCCATGGGACTGCAAAGCCCATCAGTTCCTTCAGTCCCTTCTCCAACTCCTCCATCAGGAACACTGCGCTCAGTCCAATGGATGGCTGCAAGCATGAGCCTCTATATTTGTCAGGCTCTGACAGAGTTTCTCAGGAGACAGCCATATCAGGCTCCTGTCAGCAAGCACTTCTCAACATCTGCAATAGTGTCTGTGTATGGTAACTGTATATGGTATGAATCCCCAGGTAGGGCAGTCTCTGGATGGTTTTTCCTTCAGTCCCTGCTCCACACTTTGATTCCATATTTCCTCCTGTGAGTATTTTGTTCCCCCTTCTAAGAAGCACTGAAGCATGTTCACTTTGGTCTTCCTTCTTCTTCTTTTTTTTTTTTTTTTTTTATTATTATTTTCTTTATTTACATTTCAAATGCTATCCCGAAAGTCCCATTTCCCTTGATACCCTTCTCTAAAAG
>NC_034591.1:80743001-80761918 GCF_900095145.1 Mus pahari
GGTTTCTCTGTATAGCTCTGGCTGTCCTGGAACTCACTTGGTAGACCAGGCTAGCCTCGAACTCAGAAATCCGCCTGCCTCTGCCTCCCGAGTGTTTTTTATTTTTTTAAAGATTTATTTATTTCACGTATAGAAGTACACCGTAGTTGTCTTCAGACACACCAGAAGAGGGCGTCGGATCCCATTACAGATGGTTGTGAGCCACCATGTGGTTGCTGGGATTTGAACTCAGGACCTTTGTAAGAGCAGTCAGTGCTCTTAACCACTGAGCCATCTCTCCAGCCCCGGTCTTCCTTCTTCTTGAGCTTCATAGTAAAAGTTTTTGAGTCAATATGTCTCATGAATATTGATTGGCCTGTAGCTTTTCATTTTTGTTGTGTCTTTATCTGGTTCTGGTAAGTCTGCTTACATTTTGTTTTCAACAATTTAAGAAGCATTGCTTGTACTCCATTGTGTAAATGTACAACATTTTCTGTATCCATTCCTCGGTTGAGGGACATCTGGGTTCTTTCTAGCTTCTGGCTATTATACATAAGGCTGCTATGAACATAGTACAGAATGTATCCCTATTATAAGTTGTAACATCTTCTGGGTATATGTCCAGGAGAGGAATTGCTGGATCTTCCAGTAGTACTATATCCACTTTTCTGAGGAACCTCTAGACTGATTTCCAGAGTGGTTGTACCAGCTTTGAATTGCACCAAAAATAAAGGAGTGTTCCTCTTTCTCCACACCCTTGCCAGCATCTGCTGTCACCTGAATTTTTGATCTTAGCCATTCTGACTGGTGTGAGGTGGAATCTCAGGGTTGTTTTGATTTGCATTTCCTTGATGATTAAGGATGTTGAACATTTTTTCAGGTACTTCTCTGCCATTCAGTATTTCTCAGTTGAGAATTCTTTGTTTAGCTCTGTACCCCATTTTTTTTTTACTTTTTTAAACTTATTTTATTAGATATTTTCTTCATTTACATTTCAAATGCTATCCCTAATGTCCCCTATACCCTCCCCTGACCCTGCTCCCCTGCCCACCCACTCCCACTTCTTGTTTTGTTTGTTTGTTTGTTTGTTTTTGTTTTTGTTTTTGTTTTTGTTTTGTTTTGTTTTTTAGACAGGGTTTCTCTGTATAGCCCTGGCTGTCCTGGAACTCACTCTGTAGGCCAGGCTGGCCTCCAACTCAGAAATCCGCCTGGCTCTGCCTCCCAAGTGCTGGGATTAAAGGCATGTGCCACTACGCTCAGCCTCCACTCCCACTTCTTGACCCTGGCATTTCCCTGTATAGAGCATATAAAGTTTGCAAGACCAAGGGGCATCTCTTCCCAACGATGGCTGATGGCTGACTAGGCCATCTTCTGCTATATATGCAGCTAGAGACACAAGCTCTGGGGGGTACTGATTAGTTCATATTGTTGTTTCACCTATAGGGTTGCAGACCCCTTCAGTTCCTTGGGTAATTCCTCTAGCTCCTCCATTGGGGTCTCTGTGTTCTATCCTATAGATNACTGTGGGCATCCACTTCTATATTTGCCAGGCATTGGCATAGCCTCACAGAGATAGCTNTATCAGTGTCCTTTCAGCAAGATCTTGCTGGCATATGCAATAGTGTCTGTGTTTGGTTGCTAATTATGGGATGGACCCCCGGGTGGGGCAGTATCTGGATGGTCCATCCTTTCGTCTAAGCTCCATACTTTGTCTCTGCCACTTCTTTCATGGGTATTTTATTCCCTATTTTAGAAAGGAATGAAGGATCCACGTGTTGGTCTTCCTTATTCTTGATTTTCTTGTATTTTGGAGCTTGTATCTTGGATATTCTATTTTTCTGGGTGTATCCCATTTTTAATGGGGTTATTTGATTTTCTGGAGTCCAGCTTCTTGAGTTCTTTGTACATATTGAAACTTAGTCCCCTATCAGATTTAGAATTGGTAAAGATTCTTTCCCAATCTGCTAGTTGACTTTTTGTCTTATTGACAGTGTCTTTTGCCTTACAGAAGCTTTGCACTTTTATGAGGTCCCATTTGTCAATTCTCGATCTTACAACACAAGCCATTGCTGTTCTGTTCAGGAATGTTTCCCCTGTGCCCATATCTTCGAGGCTTTTCCCCACTTTCTCCTTTATAAGTTTCAGTGTCTCTGACTTTATGTAGAGTTCCTTGATCCACATAGACTTGACCTTAGTACAAGGAGATAATGAAGTACTACTCAGCAATTAAAAACAGTGAATTCATGAAATTCTTAGGCAAATGGATGCATCTGGAGGATATCATCCTGAGTGAGGTAACCCAATCACAAAAGAACACACAAAGGTATGCACTCACTGATAAGGGGATATTAGCCCAGAAACTTAGAATACCCAAGATATAATTTGCAAAACATGAAATTCAAGAAGAAGGAAGACAAAAGTATGGCTACTTCATTTCTTCTTAGAATGGAGAACAAAATACCCATGGAAGGACTTACAGAGACAAAGTTCGGAGCTAAGATGGAAGGAAAGACCATCCAGAGACTGCCCCACCCGGGAATTCATCCCATATACAACCACCAAACCCAGACACTATTTCATATGCCAGAAAGATTTTGCTGACAGGACCCTGGCATAGCTCTCTCTTATAATTCTATGCCAAGGCTTGGCAAATACAGAAGTGGATGCTCACAGTCATCTATTGGATGGAACACAGAGCCCCTAATGAAGGATCTAGAGAAAGTACCCAAAGATCTAAAGGGGTCTGCAACACTATAGGAGGAACAACAATATGAACTAACCAGTAACCCCCAGAGCTGTGTCTCTAGTTGCATATGTAGCAGAGCACAGCCTAGTCAGCCATCAATGGGAGGAGAGAGGCCCTTGGCATTGCAAAGATCATATGCCTCAGTACAGGGAAATGCCAGGGCCAGGAAGCAGGAGTGGGTAGGTTGGGGAGCTGGGCAGGGGGAGGTTATTTATAGGGGGCTTTGGGGATAGCATTTGAAATGTAATGAAGAAAATATCTAAAGAAGAAGAAGAAGAAGAAGAAGAAGAAGAAGAAGAAGAAGAAGAAGAAGAAGAAGAAGAAGAAGAAGAAGAAGAAGAAGAAGAAGAAGAATTGGTTGCAATTCTTCATTGAGTGAAAGAATGGAGGAAAAGATATTCCAACCTAATGAGATAAGCAATTAAGCAGGTGCCAATATCTTTTTTATGATTGGGTGAATTATCTTGGCATGTGCGATCTGCTTATTGAATTTGACATATCCTTCCTTTGTTTCAGAGATGTTACTTTCTGTTTTGTTTTAAGCCCATCATCCAGATATTATTACTTGATTTTATTTTGGCATTTGGATAAAAATTTAGTATTTTAAATTGATACAACCCACCCCACACCAAATATCAAGTTTTCCTTGAAAATCAACATAAGTGAAGGATGATTTTATTTCTGTGTACTATTATATTTAAAAGTCTTATTTTTGAGAGTCTTTGTAAAGAATGATTACTTATTTCTGTAAATCACCCCCTCTTATTTATTTATTTATTTATTTATAATTAATTAATTAATTCATATCTCAAGTGTTAACCCCTTACCCAGTTTTCCCCCCTCCGGGAAACCCCCTATCCCATTCCCCCACCCCCTCCTTCTACGAGGGTGTTCTTCCAGCAACCCACCCACTCTTGCCTCCCCACTCTCTATTTCCCTACACTGGGGCATCAATCAAGTCTTCGTAGGACAAAGGGCCTCTCTTGCCAATGTTGCTGACAAGGCTGACCTCTGCTATGTATGCAGCTGAAGCCAGGAATAGAATTGAAGACCAAGAAATGAACCCACACATCTATGGCCATTTGATCTTTCACAAGGGAGCAAAATCCATCCAATGGAGAAAAGAAGACAACATTTTCAACAAATGGTGCTAGTTCAACTGGCAGTGACCATGTAGAAAAATGCAAATTGATCCATTCTTATCTCCTTGTAGAAAGCTCAAGTCCAAATGGATCAAGGACTTCCACATGAAGCCAGATACACTTAAATGAATAAAAGAGAAAGTGGGGAGAGTCTCCAGAACATGGGTACAAGGGGAAATTTCCTCAACAGAACACCAAGGGCTTGTGCTGTAAAATCAAGAATTGACAAATGGGACCTCATAAAACTGCAAAGCTTTTGTAAGGCAAAAGACACTGTCAATAAGACAAAATGGCAACCAACTGATTGGGAAAAGATCTTTACCAATCCTACATCTGGCAGAGGACTAATATCAATAATATACAAAGAACTCAAGGAGTTAGACTCCAAGGAATCAATCAAATAACCCTATTAAGAATGGGATACAGAGCTAAACAAAGAATTCTCAGCTGTGGAATACTGTATGGCTGAGAAACACCTAAAGAAATGTTCAACATCCTTAGTTATCATAAAAATGCAAATCAAAACAACCCTGATATTCCACCTCACATCATTCAAAATGGCTAAGATCATAAACTCAGGTGACAGCAGATGCTCGAAAGTATATGGAGAAAGAGGAACAGTCCCCTATTGCTGGTGTGATTGCTAGCTGTACAACCACTCTGGAAATCAGTTTGGTGGTTTATCAGAAAATTGGACAGAGTACAACCTATGGACCTAGCTATACCACTCCTGGGCATATACGCAGAAGATGCCCCAACGTGTAATAAGGACAAAGCTCCACTATGTTCATGGCATAGCCAGAAGCTGAAAAGAACCCAGATGTCGCTCAACAAAGGAATTGATACAGAAAAAGTGGTACATTTACACAACGGAGTACTACTCAGCTATTAAAAACAANGANTTCATGAAATTTGCAGACAAATGGATGGAACTAGAAAATATCATCCTGAGTGAGGTAACTAAGTCACAAAAGAACACACATGGTATGCACTCACTCGTAATGGATATTAGCCCAGAAGATCAGAATACCCAAGATACATTTCACCACAGACCACATGAAGCTTAAGAAGAAGCAAGACCAAAGTGTGGACACTTTGGTCTTTCTTACAAGGGCGAACAAAATACCCATGGGAGGAGATACAGACACAAAGTGTGGATCAGAGACTGAAAGAAAGGCCATCCAGAGACTGACCCACTTGGGGTTCCATCCCATATATAGTTACCAAACTCAGACATTGTGAATGCCAACAAGTGCTTACTGACATGAGCCTGATATATCTGATCTCCTGAAAGACTCTGTCAGTGCCTGACAAATACAGAGGTAGATGCATGCAGCAAATCATTGGACTAAGCATGGGGTCCCCAATGAAAGAGCCAGAGAAAGGAGCCAAGGAGCTGAAGGGGTTTGCAGCCCCATAGGAGGAACATCAATATGAACCAACTAGTACCCCCCCCCAGAGCTCCCAGGGACTAAGCCACCAACCAAAGCATACACATGGAGTGATTCATGGCTCTAACTGCATATGTAGGAGAGGATGGCCTTGTTAGACATCAGTGGGAGGAGGGGCCCTTCGTCCTGTGAAGGTTTAATGCCCAGATATAGGATAATGCCAAAACAGGGAAACAGGAGTGGTTGGGTTGGTGAGCAGTGGGAGGAGGATGGTACAGGGGGCTTTCAGAGGGGAAACAAGGAAATGAGATAACATTTGAAATGTAAATTAAAAATCTAATAAAATAAATAAATAAGATCGTAAAGGGACTTCAACCATGGTGAAGTATCCTACTATTATTGTGTAGGATTCAATGTGTGCTTTAACGTTTAGTAAAGTTTTTTTTTTTTTTTTTTTTTTTTTTTAGATCTCAGATTCCAGGTTTGTCTTATTGGCTTTTTTTTTTTATGAATGTGTTTGCCCTTGCTTTGGGGGCATAGATGTTCAGAATTGAGACCCTCTCTTGGTGGATTTTTCCTTTGATAAATATGAAGTGCCCTTTCCAAAATCACTTGATAACTAATGCTTGAAACTCTATTTTATTGGATATTAGGATGGCAACTTCTTTTTTTTCTTGGGATCATTTGCTTGGAAAACTTTTTTCCAGTCTTTTACTCTAACATAGTTTCTGTCCTTGTTATTGACATGTGTTTCTTTTATGCAGTAGAATGCTTGATCCTTGTTGTATATCCAGTCTGTTGACTTGTGCCTTTTTATTGGAGAATTGAGTCTATTGATATTGAGAGATGGTGAAGACAGATTCTTTTTAGTTACTGTTATGTTTGTTGTTGTAGGTGATATTATGTTATTCTCTCCTTTTTGTTTTGTTGTGAGATGATAAATCTCTTGTTTTTTCTTTAGTATAGGTACCCTCCTTGTGTTGGAGTTTTCTTTCTAGAATCCTCTGTAGGTCTGGATAAGTAGATAGATATTGTTTAAATTTTGTTTTGTTCTGGAATAATTTGTTTTCTCCATCTATGAAGATTGAGATTTTGCAGGGTTTAGTAAGCTGGGCTGGCATTTGTTTTCTCTTAGGCTCTCCATGATCTCTTTTCTGGCTCTTCTGGCTTTTAAAATCTCTTTTGATAAGTCTCATGTAATTCTGATAGGTCTGCCTTTATATGTGATACATGGCCTTTTTCAGTTACAGATATTAATATTCTCTCTTAGTTCTGAGCATTTAGTGTTTGGGTTATTATGTGATGGGAGGATTTTCTTTTCTATCCCAATCTATTTGGTGTTCTATAGACTTCTTTTTCTTTGGGTTGGGGAAGTTTTCTTTTATGATTTTGTTGAAGAGATTTTTTTTTATCCTTTGAACTGGAAACGTTGTCTCTCTCTACTATTCCTATAATTCTTAGATTTGGTCTTTTCATTGTGTCGTGGATATCCTGGAAGTTTTGGGTTAGGAGTTTTTATGTTTTAAAATTTCCTTGATTATTGTAATAATATCTTTTAAGGTGTCTTCTACACCTGAGATTCTCTCTTCTATTGCTGATGATTGCATCTGTAGTCACAGCCCTCTTTCCTAGGTTTTCCATTTCCAGGGTTGGTTTCATTTATGTTTCCTTTATTGTTTCTATTCCGCTTTTAGATCTTGGACCACTTTGTTTAATTCCTTCACCTGATTGTGTTTTACTGTATTTCTTTAAGAGATTTATTTGTTCCTATTTAATGGCTTCTACTTGTTTACCTGTGTTTTTCTATATTTCATTCAGTGAGTTATTTATAGTCTCTTTAAAGGACTCTATTATCTTTATGAGGTAGGATTTTAGGTCTGCATCTGGGTTTTCAGGTATGTTGGTATATCCTGGGATTGCTGTGGTGGGGGAACTGGGCTCTTATAATGCCAAAGTTATATTGGCTTCAGTTGGTTATGATCTTGTGCTTGCCTCTTGCCATCTGGTTATCTCTGGTGTTAGATGACATATGTGTCTCTGTCTGGAGCCTGCCCCCTGTGTCCCTGTGATGCAACACATCTCCTGGGAGGCCTGTGTCCCTGGCTGTAGTAGATATCCTGAGAGGCCTTCAGAGTATAGTGTGTTCAGAGGGGCATGCAGACCAGTGATTTGTTGCACTGGTTACTTTTCTGGGAGGCCTTCAAACTGTGGGGTCTTCAGAGGGACAGACAAACTGATGATCTGTAGAGGTGGAAGGAGCAGTCCAGAAAGGAGGTGAAGCTTGAGTGCAGAGGGATTAGGGATGGGTCCTGTGTCAGCTGAGCTCCTCAGGAATCCCAGCTACTGAGGTTGTTTGATGTGGTCCCTTAACTCTTGCCTTTGGTGCAGCTGATCTCCTGGGAGGTCCTCAGACTGTGGGGTCTTCATAGAAGCAGTCAAGCTGATGATCTGTCCATGTGGAAGGCACAGGCTGGAAGGGAGAGAGTAACTATTCTTACTTGGTAGTTCACAGAGGTTTTCTATTTACTTGTCAGCATTATTTTATTTTAAAAGCATTTTCAATATTTCTCCTGACTCCTTTCTGCCCTGCAGAGGCTATTCTATGCAATACTCTGACAGCTATTTTGGTAGCTACTCATAATGTGATATATTTCTTTCCTCTTGTTGTTTTTATAAATATTTTCTTTGTGATATTTGATGTTTTCGTGATGTTTCATTTGTGTCATGATGAACTTATCTGTGGGTTGAGTTTTATTGAATAACCTTATGATTTTACAGTTTGGATGCTAATATGTATGCTTGGGCTAGGGGCAGCTGCATTCATTATTTCATCTTTCCAGTTCTGTTCATTTTCTCCTGATGCAACCTCTATCTATACTTCTAAATATTTAAAATTGTTTACACACACACACACACACACACACACACACAGAGAGAGAGAGAGAGAGAGAGAGAGATAGATAGATGATAGATAGCTATGGTTAACCAATTGATATATTCTTCCCTCATCTCCACTGCCAGCTTTACCCAGTGGCCTATAGTTCTTTGTGCAGCTTTGCGTTCTTGCTGGCTTTTTCCTACCTATGTTGGCACGTGTGCTGGTAATTCTTTTCTCAGTGCATGTTTGTACAATTATGTTAGTGAAAAGTTCACTGCTATACCTCCAGATGTATCTAAGAGGCACAATCACAGAGCAAACTCCTTGATTCTCTGGCTCTTAAAAAAATCTTTCTGCCCCTTATTCTCCAATGCTTACTGAGGTTTAGATAGAGATATGTGCAATAAATATATCCACTGGGCTCTACAATTCTATATTTTGAATATATATTGCTATCTTCAGTGGTTTCCATCTTTTGCAAAGAGAAATTTGAAGTGGGTATAACATAAGAATGAATAAGAAAAGAAGCAATGTATTTTAAGGAGAACAACCCATCCACTCCCAACTCACTACCCTAGCATTCTCCTACCCTGGGGCCTCAAGCCTTCACAGGACCAAGGGCCTCCCCTCCCTCTGATGACAGATAAGGCCATCCTCTTCTACATATGAAGTTGGAGCCATGGGTCCCTCCATGTGTATTCTTTGGTTCTAGTTCGTGATTTAGTCCTTGGGAGTTCTGGGAGGTATGGTTGGTTGATATTGTTGATCTTCCTGTTGTGGATGGGTCTGGTGCTGTTTGTATTTTTAATGTTAATTCCACTCTCCTGGGAGGGGTTTCAGACAAGGAGTGAGTCACATACTCAAGAGAATTCTTGAAAACCATCCCCTTTTGAATAAAGGAGCCAATCACTAAAGTAAGTAGGAGGGATTTCCAGCTTGGATAGGGGAAGAAAGGAAGAGGAGAAAGGGGGGTGGGGAGGGTTGGATGGTGTCTTAGTCAGGGTTTCTATTCCTGCACAAACATCATGACCAAGAAGCAAGTTGCAGAGGAAAGGGATTATTCAGCTTACATTTCCACATTTCTTTTCATCACTAAAGGAAGTTGGAACTGGAACTCAAGCAGGTCAGGGAGCAGGAGTTGATGCAGAGGCCATGGAGGGATGCTCTTTACTGGCTTGCTTCCATTCGCTTATTCAGCCTGCTCTCTTATAGAACCCAAGACTACCAGCCCAGAGATAGCACCACCCACAAGGGGCCTCTCCCCCTTGATCACTAATTGAGAAAATGCCTTGCAGCTGGATCTCATGGAGGCATTTTCCCCACTGAAGCTCCTTTCTCTGTGATAACTCCAGCTGTGTCAAGTTGACACGAAACTAGCCAGTACAGATGGGGATAGTGTCAGAACAAGATGTAGCTACTAGATGTACAAGATGTACCTCCTGGTTTCAATGGCAGATCCCTCAGGACTTGCCACCAGATGATTTAGATTTAATAAGGCTTACAAGACTAGGATTTTAATTGTTGTGTCCAGCAGTTGAATTCGTTTCTGAACTAAGTTTGTGTTGTATTTTCCTTCATGCGGTGGCTCATCTGTGTTCAAAAGAGAAAGGTACTGTGGCAATGTGTGAGTTTTCCTGATGTGTATCACAAAGGCGATAGGGAATTTGAAGTTTGCCTCTGGCTTTGTAATGACCTGCCAGTTGGAACTTTGTGAGCTGGATGGAGAGATTTTGTAGCTCTGAGTCAGAGAGTTTCCACGAGATAAGAGCTGGCCAGCAAGACCAAGGGGGAAGAGAGTAGCTGGGTGAATCAAAGGAACTTGCAGTTCATTTTTATTATTACCCACATCTTCCTTTGGGGTTGCAAACCCCTTCAGCTCCTTCAGTCTTTCCCCTAACTCCTCTATTGGGGACCCCGTGCTCGGTCCAATGGTTGGCTGCAAGCATCCACATATGTATCAGTAATGCTCTGGCAGAGCCTCTCAGGAGACTTATATCAGGCTCCTGTCAGCAAGCACTGCTTTGCAACAGCAACAGTGACTGGGTTTGGTGCCTGAATATGGGATGGATCTCCAGGTGGGGCAGTCTCTCAATGGCCTTTCCTTCCATCTCTGCTCTATTCTATGTCCCTGTATTTCTTTTAGATAGGAGCAATTCTAGATTAAAAGTTTTTGAGAAGGGTAGGTGGCCCCATCCCTCAACCGGGGTGGGTGGTTACCTAACCTCTGGATATGGTCACTACAGGTTCTCTCTCCTCTTTGTTTTTAATAAAAGTTTTCAAAAGCTTTAACACTCCTAGTCTGCTGTCCACAGTTAGGGGAAAAAACATGTAAAGTTTGTAGGACCAAGGGGATGTGGACCTGTTTAGAAGTAATTCTTTGCTGGCGATTCCAATCTCAGTTATCAGTATACCAGCAGTCCACTTCAGGAGGGTCAGGATAGAAAACATGAAACAGCCAGGCCTCTACCAAATCAGCACCAGTCAGAGTGATCGGAACCAGCCTGGTTGCCAGGAGAAAGACTCTGCCATGCCTTTCTCAAAAATCAGCAAAGGCAAGTATGTGAGACTGATGATTGTTTGTAATCTATCAAGTGTGTTATCATTATTCTTTGAGTCCTACTTATACCCTCTCCAAACAACATGATTCCTCCCATAGGTCTTGCCTCAGCAAAACACCATGTGAATGTCTTAACATGAGTTTGTATTACATTACATTTTCAGAAACATCCATTTCAAAACAGAGTCATGAATATGAGGGAGTTACAGTAAGGCATAGGAAGAAAGAAATGTAATTAAATGGGGCACAATGAAAGCAGTATTAAGAGGAAAATTCATAACTCTCGGTACTTCCAAGAAGAAACTGAAAAGAGCATACATTAGCAGTTTGACAGCACAACTGAAAGCTCTAGAACAAAAAGAAGCAAATACGCCCAGGAGGAGTAGAGGGCAGGAAAAAAATCAAACTCAGAGCTGAAATCCACCAAGTAGAAACAAAAAGAACTATACAAAGAATCAACAAGATGAGAAGCTGGTTCTTTGAAAAAATAAATAGGATAGATAAACCCTTAGCCAGAAACCAGAGGACACAGAGGCAGAATCCAAATTAACAAAATCAGAAATGAAAAGGGAGACATAAAGACAGAAACCGAGGATATTCAAAAAGTTATCAGATCCTACTACAAAAGCCTATACTCAACTGGAAAGTCTGGATGGAGTGGATGATTTTCCAGACAGATACCAGGTACCAAAGTTAAATCAAGATCAGATAAACCATCTAAATAGTACCATAACCATCAAAGAAATAGAAGCAGTCATTAAAATTATCACAGGAAAAAAAAATCCAAGCCCTGATATGTTAGTGCAAACTCGATCAGACCTTCAAAGAAGATCTAATATCACTACTCTTCCATAAAATACTATTCCACAACACAGAAACAGGAGGAACACTACCGAATCCGTTCTATGAAGCCACAGTTATGCTTATACCTAAACCACAGAAAGACCAACAAAGAAAGAGAACCTTAGAACCAGTCAGAATGGCTAAGATCGAAATCTTAGGTAACTGCAGATACTGGCTAGGATGTAGAGAAAGAGGAACAGTCCTCCATTGTTGGTGTTATTTCAAGCTGGTACAACCTCTCTGGAAATCAGTTTGGAGGTTCTTCAGAAAACTAGACATAGTACTACCAGAGGATCAAGCTATACCGTTCTTGGCCATATACAAAAGAGATGGTTAAATATGTAATAAGGACACATGCTCCACTATGTTCATAGCAGCCTTATTTATAAGACAGAATCTGGAAAGGACCCAGATGTCCTTCAACAGAGGAATGTATACAGAAAATGTGGTACATTTACACAATGGAGTACTACTCATATATTAAAAACAATGGATTCATGAAATTCTTTGGCAAATGGATGGAACTAAAAAGAATCATCCTGAGGGAGGCAACCCAATCACAAAAGAACACACATAGTATGTACTCACCGATAAGTGGATATTAGCCCAAAATCTCAGAATACACAAGATACGATTCACAGACGACATGAAGCTCAAGAAGAATCAAGATCAAAATCTGGGTGCTTCTGTCCTTCTTAGAAGGGGGAATGAAGTACTTACAGGAGGAAATATGAAGACAAAGTGTGGAGCAGAGACTGAAGGAAAGGCCATTCAGAGCCTGCTCCACCTGGCGATCCATCCCATATCCAGTCACCAAACCCAGACATTATTGATGATGCCAATAAGTGCTTGCTGAAAGGAGCCTGATATAGCTGTCTCCTGAGAGGTTCTGCCAGAACCTTACAAATACAGGGATGCTTGCAGCCAACCATTGGACAGAGCAAAGGGTCCCCAATGCAGGACTTAGAGAAAGGACTGAAGGAGCTGAAGAGGTTTGAAACCCCATAGGAAAAACAACAATATCTACCAACCATACCTCCTCCGCCCTTCCCAGAACTCCCTGGGACTAAGCCACCAACCAAAGAGTATACCTGGAGAGATCAATGTCTCCAGCTCCTTATGTAGCAGAGGATGGCCTTGATGGGCATTGATGTGAGTTGAATTTCTTGGTCCTGTAAAGGCTTGATGCCACAGTGTAGAGGAATTCCAAGGTGGGGAGGTCAGAGTGAGTGGGTGGGTAGGTGGGTGGGTGGAAGCACACCCTCATAGAAGCAGGGGTGTTGGATAGGTGTATCCGGACAGAAAACTGTAAAAGGAGATAACATTTCAAATGTAAATAAAAAATATCCAAAAATAATTATGTTACAGGATTAATATGAGGAATGAAGCAATTGAATGACTTTATACCACCCCTTATATTCTAGCATGTTTCCTTTCCTTTTCTTTTTTTTTCTTCCTTTCCTTTCCTTTCCTTTCTTTTGCTTTGCTTTGCTTTGCTTTGCTTTGCTTTGCTTTGCTTTGCTTTGCTTTGCTTTGCTTTGCTTTGCTTTGCTTTGCTTTGCTTTGCTTTCCTACCTCTGGTTAATATTAAGGTTTAACTTTTCTGTAATTTATTTTTTAATGAAATTGATTTTAAAGTTTTTGATTATTTCACTTTCACCTCATCATTGTATTAACTATGTGCAGAGTCTATTCATTTCACTATTTCCAATCCTGTGTTAAATTTCTTACTATGTATATTATTTCCTACGTTTTACTTAATTTTCCATTATTATCATTTGAAATTTAACTGGATATTTTTCTGAATTATTTTTAAATCACTCAACATATCTTCTTTTTATGTGACAAATGAATGTTTTTCACATTTCCTTTGGATAATGTCACAATGGTTTCATTCTTTACAATGTGTTCTGTTATATCATTAGGTTGAACACTAAATTTATACTGATATTCAAGCTGGAAAACTTAAGGATTAGGTCCTGGCAGACGTGTAGTCTGGTAATTTAATTAGATTCTGGTCATAGGATAGATTCACTGGTTATGTACTTCTGATATTTTATATCCACTACTTGATAGAGATGAAGGGTATGTACAAAGTTTAGTCAAAATAGTTTCTTAGGAACAGTTTGTCCAGAAGTTATGGTCTTGATGAATGTATAAATGAGTGACTACGTAGACATTTGGTTGAGCAGAGCTGTGATTTTCACTCAACATTCAAACAACTTAATATCAGTGCAAAAAGTTGGACAGGACATTTGATAGAGTAAAACCATTATTTCACTACCTATATAAAGAAAGTCTAACCCTTAGAGGTCTATCAATTGGGTGGAAGTTGGCTTTTACCTGTTACATGGTATCCTTGAGATTAAGATTTAAGTGTGAACATGTCCAGTAACTGGTGAGGATTCTAGATAAGTTGAAGGTGCCAATGTTTTTGTGGAAGATACTATACTTTTTTGAGAAGGTAATGAAATGAGCAATATATCATATTGGGTACCATAGCTGTAGGAGTTAGGAAGCACCAAAATATCCACAAGGTGATAACTGTAAACTCCGCTGATTTTGATCTGTTTTATACCATAAAGTGTAGTTATTCTTAGCCATAGTGATTCTCAGAAATTCACACAAGTGAGCTTCTTAAAGAGGTTTAAGAATTCTATGAAAAATAAAAGATGACTGTTTACATTTTTCTCTCTCTCTCTTTTAATCCCATGGAAACCATGATCTGAGGAAATTCTCTGTCTGTTGCTATGCAAATTTAGAAAACAATGAGGGCAAAATTCTTGAAACAAATTCAGTTTTCTTAACCTTCTAATGCCTTTTCATTTCTTGCAAAACATATGGGTATCTCAGGCTTGCTTCCAAATATGAATATTGATTGAGAGGTTCACATCAATAGGTAGATCTGTGAAGTTTCTGCTTAGGTAGATGAGGAAATGAAGCTTGAGTCTTTTTAATTTAATCATCTTTGGACAGGAAAACTACTTCAGAATGATCTTATTTGAAATTAAGTGAACTGTAAGGCTAGATTTTGTTGTTTGCAGAAATTTAGTGTTTCATAGAAAAATGGTTTTGCATCACCTGTTCAATTACATGATCAAAAGATGATGCTTGTGGGTGAGATGACAGATTCAAACCTGAATGTTAGTGAGGGTTGAATGCAGTAACAAGAGAAGATAGCTAAGTCCCTGAACTACTTACTGGCCTGAAATCTACCTGTTGACTCCATAACCAGAGTTATATGCCAGTCAATTTCTCCTACAAACAGACCCTTTACTGTTGAGACAGAACTTTTTTTTTTCCATATAGAAGAGCAAACACCTTTATTACACTATGAATGAGGCTTATTTGCCTTTCTGGGCTTTGCTCTTCCACAGATAGAACTACAGCCTTCATTTACATTTCAAATGCTATCCCCTTTCCTAGTTTCCTGTCCAAAAATCCCCTTATATCCTCCCTACCCCAACCACTCTCACTTCCTGGCCCTGGCATTTCCCTATACTGGGGCATAAAATCTTCACAAGACCAAGGGCCTCTCCTCCCATTAATGGCTGACTAGGGCATCCTACATATGCAGCTAGAGACATGAGTCTCATCATGTGTTTTCTTTGATTGGTGGTTTAGTCCCAAGGAGCTCTGGGGGTACTGGTAAGTTCATATTGTTGTTCCTCCTATAGGGCTGCAGACCCCTTGAGCCCCATGGGTACTTTCTCTAGCTCCTTCATTGAGGACCCTGTGTTCCATCCAATAGCTGACTGTGAGCATCCACTTCTGTATTTGTCAGGCACTGGCATAGCCTCACAGGAGACAGCTATATCAGGGTCTTGTCAGTAAAATCTTGTTAGCATATGCAATAGAGTCTGGGTTTGGTGGTTGTTAATGGGATGGATCCCTGGGTGGGGCAGTCTCTGGATGGTAATTCCTCCAATCTGAGAGCTTTTCTCCTAAAACAAACATACATATATTAAATTTTTCCTAACAGATATTTTGATGCTGCATTTTCCTAAACTTATTGACAACCTAAATTAAGTGTAAAGGGTCTCTTATTGCAAATTAATGCTGACATTGACAATAAATTATTGGGGAGAAGAGGACCTGCCTCTCCATCCTAACAGCCACATCATTCTTATTTAATTCAGTCCTCATAGAGGATTCATATCAGACAAAGCAGAACAAATCACGAGAAGGAAAATTAAAAGTTAAAATTTGCATTGTCACAATAGATAGGTTAAATAACTACTTCCATTATCACCCAACAACAAAACTGCATAAAGCAAGAACACGCCATGACTCTGCATCAACTTCACAACTCTTCAAACATAGAAATTAAGCACAGTGAGATATGTGAAATATTACACAAATTTAATTTCACTATTTTAAAAATAGTCAATGGCCACATAGAGAAAACAGAGAAATAGATGACTGACATAAGAAATAATTCAGTATATGCACAAAATGTTTAGTAAAATGAGTGAAAACTTCTATGTTAAAAAAATCATCAGGAAAATTAAATACTAATTGTCTCTTTCCTAGCAAGTATAAATTGCACACATCATCTTGGTTACAGATGGACCCCTGCCCACTTCCACTTCTGAGTTTAGGGCCTCCATCTGTCTAGAACCAGTTCAGGATTTGAGCCATAGTCTCTTTGAGTTCATACTTGCATCAGTCCTATTGTGGCTGTAAGAAACTTTCTTCTTTGAGTCATGCATCCATTCTGTTATTTTGTTTTACCATCTCCTCTTCAGTATAGCCATATGTCACTAGTAGTCACTTAATTGTCTATTCCTTTTACAGAAAAATATCAGTAAGTTTAGTCCTAGGACACATGGCATATATAGTCTTAGGTTCTTGGCCACACATTAGCAATGTTAGGTAAGGGTTCCATCTCATAGAGTAGTCCTTAATATAATCAAAAAGTGGTTGGATTCTTTCATGTTATTTGTGTCACTACTGTATCAGTACATCTTGCAGACAGATTACTGTTGTATGTATGCCACATCTTTTATTGCTGAGAGATGTTGATGATCACTTTTATTCTCTTGTACTATATAAAATCTTCCAGCAGCTTGAATACTAGTCAATAGGGGTGAAGCTTCTAGTTAGGCAGAATCTTGATTTCACTGTGTGTTTAATGGCATGAGCAAGTGTTGCCTTCAGCAATAGGACTTTACCATCATGTTGTGGAGAGCTACTACTGCTCTTGGCAATAGTCTGTGGTTTGGGGGCAGTCCCATGGGACTAATCAATGATTCAACAATATGTAACCCCTTAGGGCACTATATGTTTTACTTTGTGGAATAAACTGTCTAGTTGGGACACTCCCTATTATGTGGTGTTACCATTAGATTCCTTATATATTTGTATATATTTAAGGTAGTTCCTTGAGGAATAGTATTCCATATGGTTCTTCCAATGGTCTTGAATGCTCATATCATGGCAAATGGCATAAATTCAGAGCATTTCTAAACTGAGGAGCACAGCTGGATCAGTCAGACAATTAAGCAAATGGAAGGGAAAGAAAGAGTAAAAAGAAAAGTCAAGAGTCTTTATGATAGGACTGAAATAGAATTTTAAGGTACATTTAATTTCTATTTTTTCCTGTGGCCAAAAATACTGAATAATTGTAACATTCCTGATCTGTATTTATTCACTTTAGAACTCTGTGTTCCACTTTAATGAGTGTTTGTTTAGCCTTTTAAAAATGTTCTTTGGGTAGATGACAAATGTTGATGTCAGGGAAAGGGAACATTTTTAACTGGAGATGAGAGTATGAACTGTTATATCCACTGTCTAAATCAGTATGAACGTTTCTCACAACTACTCTATATAAACTTCCCTGGATCCTAGATATACTACTCCTGGGCATATAACCAATGAACTTTCTATCCTGTTGCAGAGATAATTCCTCTTCTATGTTTATTGTTGCCAAGTGCACAGTTGCAGGGAAAAGAACATAGGCAGCAGCTGAAGAATAGAAAAATAAATATGTGGTAACTATACACAGTAGAATTTTATTTAGTTGTAAAAATATGGAATTGGGAGAAAAGGGTAATAACTGAAATTGGTTCTCCAGTTTAGGCAACCCAGATTCAGAAAAAAAAAAATAGTATATGTTCTCTCCTACATGAACATTTTTCTCCTATGTGTCTATGTATGAGCAAGCATTAATACAGACCAGAAACTAGGGGAAAAACTTATGTTAGAAAGGTGTTAAGGAAGAGGGGTAGGTGTAACTATTAGAAAATATTTGAAATAATAATGAATGGGTAGCACTGAGGGTAGGCAGGTTTAAGTAACGATGGAAAGTGTGGAAATAAAGGACCTAAAGAACTGGGAGGAGGGTTAATTAAAGTTAAATATATTGGGTAATGCTAAAGCTAACCTAACTTGAAAACTGATTTTTTTTTTAAATGACTGTTGCTAAAAGTAATCAACAGATTAAGTGAAATCCCAAATGTATTCTTCATGGAACTGTAAGACAATAACAACAAAAAGTCCTAAACTCCATATGAAAGAACTAAACAAAATGAAGAAAATGGAGGGATCGTTTATCTTGTCCTCAAATTATGCTATAGAGCCATATAGACAAAGACAACATGGTACTTTCCACATAATAAAATGTGTAAAACAGTGAAATACAATAGAGGACCCACAACTAAGACCACACACCTATGACCACTGAATATCTATTAAAGTGTTAAAGGCACACAAAAAGGGGAAAGAGAGAAAGAGTGAAAGAGAGAAAAAGACAGAGAGACAGAGAAACAGAGAGAGAAAAACACACAGAGACAGAGAGATACAAAAAGAGACAAAGACAGACAGTCTCATTAAACAAATGGTGCTGGCAAATTTAGATTTCAAATAAATAAATAAATAAATAACAAGAAAGTTACATCCACATTTTTCACTCTGAAAAGAAATAAATGCAAAATCAATACTATTAAAAAATGCTGACATTTATAAACAGATAAATGGTCCAACATTTAGACACAAGCAAGACCTTTCTGAATAAGATTTTAATAACCTAAGAATCAGTCTCAAAATTGTTCAACAACCTTTGTTTTCAACATTAGAAATAAAAACTAAACTTAAATTGAGTTTTTTTTGTCTGATGCCAACCACAATAGCTATCATAACAAAAATAAATGGCAACACTTGCTGAGGAAAATATGTGAGAAGAGGCATTATCCACATCTGTGGGATTGTAAACTCACACAGCCAGTCCATCAAAGAAGAAGAAAATGAAGAGAAAGAGGAAGATGAATAAAGAGGAAGAAGAAGAAGAAGAGGAAAAAGAAGAAGAAGAAGAAGAAGAAGAAGAAGAAGAAGAAGAAGAAGAAGAAGAAGAAGAAGAAGAAGAAGAAGAAGAGGGGGAGGA
>NC_034591.1:80762219-80780736 GCF_900095145.1 Mus pahari
AAGAAGAAGAAGAAGAAGAAGAAGAAGAAGAAGAAGAAGAAGAAGAAGAAGAAGAAGAAGAAGAAGAAGAAGAAGAAGTCAAATCAATGCAGTAGTCGCAAACTATACCTATGATTACAGCATACTTAAAAATAAATGAAAGATTCCATGTTAGAAAAGATTACATGACAGATTGTAGGTGACTTTGCCTAACCACAAGAGTTCCTTATATTTGTTTGTTTGCAAAATAAAAAAGTCAATTCTCGACTGGCATACGTAGCAATTCTCCCATGCATTTCAGATGTAGTACTTCTTGATAAATTAGTCTACCTTCAATTTTAGTGATTCAACAAAAAAATCAGCAATTAATTTTGTTCTGAATTCTAGCTACTCTAGCATGCTTTTAAACTAGTGAATAGTTTTATAGAAAGAAATCATTCCTTTCCAGACTAATATTATAAAGCATTTGGAGTTGGTATTTATTTAAAAAAAAAAACACTTTATTAATAAATGTTCAAAATCAGTGCAGTAGGTTTAAAATTTTTTTCTGGAAGCTTTAAATTTTCTCAAATATGAAATAAACAATTGGTGACTATTTATAGTTGTCACATCTATGCTAAATTTTATAAGATTATAAAAGTCACATATACTTGGAATAGTGGCTGTTATCTATGGATTCAGGAAGTAAAGATAGGTGGACCACAAATTTAAGGACTGTCTGGTATACAAAGAGGAAGCTTATCTTAAAAATTGTAAGAAATAAGGAGAAGAAAAATAAATTTTAAAATAGTGTTCTGAAACATGACTTTAACTTGCTGAATTGCATAAATAATCATAATCCTCAAATTTTAGATTTTTTTCAGTGTACATGGAGTACAGTGTGATGGTTCATACAGGTTTGCACTGTAGAATGAATAAATCAAGCTAATTTGCATACCTCTTTTTGTGTATTGAGAACATTTAAAATACTCACTTCTTGCTATTTTAAGGCATATATTATCATTAATTATACTCACATGCCGCAAAAAACAATTCTAAAACTCATTTCTGCTTTCTAACTGAAACTCATTTTGTTCTAATTCCAAACACCCCTAGTATCTGCTATCTTTCTATTTTATACCTCCATGAGTTTGCTTTTAGGTTTCATATATGTGTGTACAATGACTGGGTTATAAAATACCCAATCCCCAAAACTTCAAGCATCAATGAAGACCCTAACTAATTATCCAATAATTAAGAAGTGACTGGACAGGACAGATGGTGTAGTGCTTAAGAGTATATATGGCCCTTGTACCGGACCTGAGTTCATTTCATAGCATTCACGTCTGGCAACCCCAAACAGCCAGTAACCAACATTCTAGGCTATGATAGTTTTTATAAAAATTGTCTCCAAAGGCCCCCAGGAAATAGCACTATTATTTGGGGTGTCCTTGTTGGAGCAGATGCTGTGAATTGCCCTGGCACTGTTTGTATTAGGATGTTAGTTCTGTTTCTTCAAGAGGGGCTGCCTGGCCAAGGAGTGTATCAAATACTCAGGTGATTTCTTGTGAACTGTCTCTCCATTAACTGGTCAAATAAAGGCTAGAGCCTGTGATTGAGCAATGGAAGGGAAAGGTGGAGCTGGAAATTTTAGACTGGGAGAGAGGAAAGTGGATGAGGAGGTTGAAAGAAGATGGATCAGAATTACATGGCCTGGAGGAGCTCCAAGTAGCAAAGGATCTCATAGCTGGGGAATAGAGTAGTGTAGTGGTATATCTGCCTAATCTAGACATGCAGCTTATAAATATGATAACTGAGTTGTATGTTCTTTGCATGGGCTGATTGGGGTTGGAGATTTACTATTAAAAAAGCTGTGCCTTTGTCAGAGGAAGTGTGTCACTAGAGGTGGGCTTTGAGGTTTCAGAAGCTCAATCCAGGTCCAGTGGCTTGCTCCTTCTTTCTGCTGACTGTTGATTCAAATTCAGAATACTTGGCTCCTTCAAACCCCAAATCCCACCCACAGTGATCTGCCTGCATACCACCATGTTTCCTGCCACGGTGGTAATGGACTAAACCTCTGAACCTGTAAGAGCCCCCACTTAATGTTTTCCTTTATAGGTTTGGTTATGCTGTTTCTGGTGTTCTGTTCTTGTATTGGTTCAGTTCTTCCTCATGATGCTCCCTTTTCTCTCTTTTGGAATGGATATATCCTGTGCTTCTTTGTGCTGGAAGTATGTAATCTGTTTTTTGACTTTTATTTTTATAGGGAATTAGAGGTAAAATATTCCCATGAGTCTCAGAAGAGACTTTGAACTTTTAAACAATATTATGACTGTTGTAAACTGTGGAAACTTTTGATGCTGCACTAAATCCATTTTGCATTGTGATATGTCTATTAACCTATTGGTTCCAGAGAATAAATTCTGGTGGTTTGAATGAGAATGGCTTCCATAGGCTCATAGGGAGTGGCATGATTAGAGGTGTAGCCTGGTTGGGGGAAGTGTGTAACTGTGGGTGGGATTGAGGTTTTAGAAGCTTAATCCAGGACTAGTGGCTTATTGCCTCTTTTTGCTGCCTGCTGATCTAGATATAGAACTCTTGGTTCCTTCTCTAAATCATGTCTGCCTGGATGTTACCATGCTTACTACCATGATGGTAAAGGACAAAACCCCTGAACTTTTCTCTTTTTTTCCCATTTTTTTATTAGATTTTTTTTTATTTACATTTCAAATGCTATCCTGAAAGTTCCCTATACCCTCCCCTTGCCCCTGCTCCCCTACTCCCAC
The DNA here is from genome assembly GCF_900095145.1 of Mus pahari. Lineage (NCBI taxonomy): Eukaryota > Metazoa > Chordata > Mammalia > Rodentia > Muridae > Mus > Mus pahari. The sequence continues at coordinate 80,764,964 of NC_034591.1, forward strand.
TNCTTGGCCCTGGCATTCCCCTGTGCTGGGTCATATAAAGTTTGCAAGACCAAGGGGCCTCTCTTCCCAATGATGGCTGATTAGGCCATCTTCTGCTACATATGCAGCTATAGACACGAGCTCAGGGGGAACTGGTTAGTTCATATTGTTGTTCCACCTACAGGGTTTCAGCCCCCTTCAACTCCTTGGGTACTTTCTCTAGCTCCTCCACTGGGGGCCCTGTGTTCCATCCAATAGCGACTATGGGCATTTACTTCTGTGTTTGCCAGGCACTGGCATAGCCTCACAAGAGGCCACTATATCAGGGTCCCTTCAGCAGAATCTTGCTGGCATGGGCAATAATATCTGGGTTTGGTGGCTGATGATGGGATGGATCCCCAGATGGGGTAGTCTCTGGATAGTCCATGCTTTCATCTTAGCTCTAAATTTTGTCCCTGTATCTATATCCTTTCCTGGGTATTTTGTTCCCTATCCAAAGAGGAATGAAGTATCCACACGATGGTCTTCCTTCTTGGTTTTCTTGTGTTTCCAAAATGTATCTTGGTTATTCTGTTTCTGGACTAATATCTACTTATCAGTGAGTGCATATCTAGTGACTTCTTTTGTGATTGGGTTACCTCACTAAAGATGATATCATCCAGATATATCCATTTGCCCAAACATTTCATAAATTCATTGTTTTTAATAGCTGAGTAGTACTCCATTGTGTAAATGTCAATTAAATGTTTTCATTTACAAGAAGTGTCACTGTGTCTTCACAGCAATAGACATCCTATCTAAGATGCAAGGAATGTAAGATGATGCCCTCTTCTCAGTGTTGCAGACACTTACACATACATCCACACAGAAGCACACATAATTAAGTGTATTTTGAGTAGTTTTGTGGACTATTGTCTATTTCTTTCAGTATATACCCTGAGTAACTTTAAAAGACTGGGTTATATGGGATGGGTTATCATAATCTAGTTGTTTTGGTGGTGATTTTTTTTGTCTTTCATAATTTTTAAAACAAACAACTTTTTTATTTATACAACTACTAAAGGAAACATGGGATTCCTGCTGTTGAGAAAGGTTAGCCATAAAGAAAATATATTGCCTTTGGAGAGTACTCAGGTTCAATTTCCAGCACCATAAGGTGATCCCCAATCATCTGTAACTATAGCTCCAATTGATCCAATACCCTCAGCTTACCTCTATGGTGCCCAAGCAGGTAAAATATTCACATGTAAAATAAATTAATAGTTCTATTCTTTTCTTAAAGATACAGGATCCAATCCAAATGAAAGTGTATCTTGAAGAATTAGATGGTATTTTCTCCTTGACATAGATTGTCACAATACATTGTATCAAATTTCTAATTTGTATGCTTTTATTCATCTGAATATTTTATGTAGTAGAGACTTACCTGGAATTCCTGATCCTTTTGCCTATATTTCCAAATTCTGATACTATGCGTAGATGCCACCCGGTTTGTCCTTATTTTATGATCATTTGAGGCTTACTCATAATATTTCAACAGAGGGAAAAAAATTTAGTCTTCTTTACATTTGCCTTGTAATATTATTCTTATACTCTCTCCAGTGATTTTGTTTTGTTCATATAATAACTGAATCAGTATCAGCTTCAACTTTTTGCTTTATTGACAAATTCTCAGGTTTATATCATTAAAAAAAACAAACTGTAGGACCCCCATTTTCGGGGACCCCCCAAAGTCAGGGGAGTCAGGATTTCCCAGGAAACATGAGAGGCCTTCTTGTTGTAAAAGCATGAGGTAGTTTAATGGCGGAGCTCTGGGCCAGCACATACCTCACTCGGGAGGCAGAGGTGCTGACCTCGTGGCCTGAAAGCTAGGGGGGTTTATGGGGGGGAGGGGCTAGCAAGAATTGGTGCAGTTACCTGTGATTGGCTCATTTAAACGTACACATTTGCAGGATGGTATGTGCAAAGGCAGGAATGCTAGGAGACCTGAGGGGCGGGTCAGCNGAACATTTGGTTCAGTCCCAGGAATGTTCCAACAATGGCCTGCCTGGGCGTGACCAGGCTTGTCTCACTGTGCTCTCCGCCTCAGGCTTCCAAGCTTACAAACAACTATTTCTCTGGACATAAAGTTGCATGAATCCCAGGCCTTAAATTTCATTTCTCTACAAAACCAAAACCAGTATTTATCTAAAAAGACATTCCTAGGCTGTATGGAAGAAACTAATAGAATTGTGACACAACAACAAGGTACAAGCTGATTTTGTTTAATGTTCAATAATTAAATATTGTTTAACAGAAATCAAAAACCAAATCTTTCAAAATATAGACTTGTAGAGCCCAATCCCAATGGATACAACTATAAAACAGCCTCTATACCTAAATCTCAGAGAAGCTTGTGAAAGTAGAGGAAAGAGTATTGTAGAAAGATTATTAGGTAATTTGCCTTGAGGCTATGTCTGCTAGTAATGTAAGAAAGTACACCTATAAACTGAGGCCAACAAAACAGCCTAAGCATGGGATAAACAGGGACAACAACAGAAGGCATATCAAAGTGTGTGAATGAATAAAAAGTCAGTGAACCCTGAACCATACATGAAGAACAATAAGCAACTAAGGAATAGTCTTCTCTGGGGAACAGCACATTAATTGGTTGCTTGATACCTAATTGTCAGCCCTGAAAATCTACATAAAAGAAATATTATAGAGTGTGTATATATATATATATATATATATATATATATATATATATATATATGTGTGTGTGTGTGTGAGTGTTATGTATGTAACTATAGTTTATAATAGTTAATGAAAAAAAAAAGCCCATGACTTTGAAAGAGAGCAAGCAGTGTATTTTGAGATGGTTTGGAAGTAGGAAAAAGAAAGAAACTATGTAATTATAAACTCAAAAATAAGTGAAAAACACAAAGAAGAAGCAATTTAGATCATAAGACCTATTGCCTAAGCAGGAGACTGTTGCATAGGTAGACTTGTAACTCGAAGGTATTAATAACCAATGGTGGTATTATTAATTATTTGTGGTAGTGTTATTAATTCATATATAAAAATGTTGGTAATCAATAGAAACTTTGGCCATGGTACCTAATGGAGACAGTATGCTACTGGAAAGATTGATCTGGGGACAGTGTTTTGCCTTTGGAGTCATTCTGGTTTACTATTGCTGTTTCCCTGCTGCCGCAATATAAGTACCCTGATCATATACTGTTGCTGTAATGACTTCATTCCATACTGCAGATTCAGAATAACTAAACCCATCTGAGAATGGGATGAAACTTCTGAAAATGTGCACTAAAAAATCCTTCCTCACTCAGTTGTTCCACTGTGTTAAAGTCTGAAAAGTACGGTCTAGTCAGAGTTTTCTCTACCAGCCAGATTTATTCACTTGTCACAATGCACGTTAGCCTGTGATGTTATAAACTGCAGTATCTTTGTTGGAAAGTTATTTACTACTCTCCTGTAGACTCTGTGTATGTATACCCCTCTGTCTTTATCTACTGCTGTTGCAGTTCTCATGACAAGATCATAGAAATGCCTCTTCTGCAAAGCTCAGTTGGCATGTGAGCATGATTGGAGAAGGCACCATTCCTGGCTTTCAAGTAGCCATCTTATTTTGGTGGTCTTGCATAAAGAAAAGCAAGAAAAATAAGGACATGCATTATTTTAATATTTCTTCTAAAGAAAGTTTAACTCATTAAGATTCCATCTTTGTGACCTAATTAATTCTCTCTCTCTCTCTCTCTCTCTCTCTCTCTCTCTCTCTCTCTCTCTCTTTTTACAAAAAATCATCTTCTTAACGTATTAGCCACTATCTTCATTAGTTAAGCTATGTCTGATTGCAAAATATCATCATATCTGGGTTTCTTGATAGTCTTTTGTATCAAGAGGAATAAGGATCATAGGACTCTCAAGTATGTATCAACCCATTTCTTCCAACAATTTGTATGCAGTTCTACCTTCATTGCACGTGACATCATGGATCAGAGAAGAAATGTGGTATATAAAGTGAGGAAGACTGTGTGGTCTGAGCAAGGATGTACTGTGGCCCCTTTTATTATTATTGATATTTTATTTTTTGCAGGGGAGCACATACACTCCTATCAATAATTCTTCACCTAATCTCAATAAACATGCCCAAAATCCCATTGGTTTTCTAGACAGAACTTTAGATTCCTTGGTTTGTTTTTGCAACCTTAGATAGAAAGGTATAGATTGTTCATAAATCCCCAGGAAGGAATTTGAGTAATACTTGATGTGATAAACAGGCTTTGAAATAATGGGGATGAGTTTTGGAGGAGCAATTGTGCTTTCCCTGATATGATGAATGAGATGAACAACTACAGAAAAGCTTTGAAGATAGGGATGGCAGGGCGTGGAGTCAAATGTAGCTGCTAAGGCCATTCCCTACTGTGTATTAGGTAGTGGTGGTGACATGGGTAGTTCAGAGGGCAGTGAGATATGTAAAGAAGGGAAGGACACCGGTCATGGTATGGCAGACTTGTTCTAGGCCTTATGAAATAGTAAACATCCTTGGTAGGTAGGTTAAGTACAGAGAATCAAGGAATGCTTTGATAATTGCTTAAAGATTAAAGCAGACATGATAAGCCATTGAGGGCAGAAGGCTCAATGAAGGCTGGAAGCTTTAGTGGCTAAATTGAAATCTGTTTGAGGCTTTTGAATTGGGTAGTTTAGAAGGAGACACATTGTGTGAAGAAAGTCTTCAAACAAGAGTACAGGAGTACAGTACCATTGACACTTGAGTTTTACTATTTTTTAATTTATTCCATTCAAACATGGTTTATATTTTGGTTGCTTTTAGTCAATAGGATTCCTTGTGAGGATGTGCACTTGTGTGTTGAAAAAATTTAATCAATTTTTTTATGCAGTATATTCTGATTACTATTTCCCCTCCCCAAACTACTACCCAAATAACTCCGGCCTTCTCACCTACCTACATGAAGACATTTTCTTTTTCTCTCTCACTAGAAATCAAACAGAAATCTAAAATAAAATAAGGTATTGAAAACAATGAACCAGAATGGAACAAAACAAACAATTAAATGGAAAAAATAGCCACAGGAAAAGAAGAGGGAACACATATGTTCACAGCAACCCACACAGAAAACCCATATAAACAAAACCAGAAACAATAACATGGCATCAAAATTCCTATAACAGTTTGAAAAATGTGATCACAAAGCATTATTAGAGAGAAGACAGACAGGTCTCCTTACATATCATAGAATTTGTTGCATATTAGTCATCTACTACTAGGCATGGGATCTGTGAATATATGTGGTTTGTAACCTCCCCCCCCCCCAGACTGTTGAAGAAAACTAATTGTTTGGTTTTCTTGAGAGTGAATAACAATTGGAGAGATTTTCAGGGTTAAGGATGAGGGATTTTGTATAATTCCCTGCTGAGCACTGGGACCACATGTGGCTTAGACCTGCACAGAGGCTAGGTGTACTGTCACAGTCTCTGGGAGTTCATATTTGCACCAGTTCTGTTGTGTCTAGAAAATCTTGTTTACTTGGTGTCTTCCAACCTCTCTGACTCTTTTGCCTCCTCTTCCCCACAGTTCCCTGAGGCTTCGGAGAGATATTTGATAGCGACATCTCATTTAGGACTGTGTGCTCTAATTTCTCTCACACTTTTGTACATTATTGAGTTATGGGTCTCTGTATTAGTTCCTATCTATTGCATAAGGAAGCTTCTCTGATGATAGCTGTTGACACACTGATCATGGATATAGCAGAATGACATTAGGAGTCATTTTATTGCTACATCCCATTATCAGAACAGTACTATCTGGTTTTCCTCTAGGTGGATGGCCTATCTAATCTCAAGTGCTTTCCCATCTGAGCAGTGCTGGGTATAGGTTTCATTTCATGGAATGGGACTTACTTCCATCTGGAATGTAGCCGATTCTCACCAACTTTTACACCACTATTGTACAGATATTTCTTTTTATAGGTCACCATTGTAGATAGAAGAGTTGGTAGCTGGGATAATGTCTACTCTTGACCTCTGGTAGCATGCAGAGTCACTTCCAAGACAATGGATTTTAGTTGTGTGTGTGTGTGTGTGTGTGTGTGTGTGTGTGTGCTCTAGGTAGGCACTAGCTCTACTTCTCCATGTTCTATAATGTATGTAGCTGATGTCTTCCATAATAGGGCCTTACTATCACTATGCAATGAGCAGTCAATAGTCTTAGCAATAGCCATGTTGTTTGGTGTTTCCACAGAGAGCCTTTGGCCAAAGCCTCTTGCCTCATAAGACTCATCTCACATCTGGATCTATACTGTCAGAATAACTAGTAATGTGCTGAATTTTGTTAGTTTTTGTAATCTATTACACTAGATAACTAAAACCATATTTACTAAGGAATAATGACACTATTGATGTAAAGAAAGTAAGAGAAGGTGAAGCACATAGCATAGCTGATAATCTGAGAATGAATGTCTGTTAGAGTAAATGTGAGTTAAAAAAGAAAGTACTACTCAGCTATTAAAAATAATGAATTTATGAAATTCTTGGGCAAATGGAGGTATCTGGAGGATATCATCCTTAGTGACTGCTTGTGGACGTTGTACATCGTGGTGCGGAGCCTAGTGCGCACCACGATGTACAACGTCCACAAGCAGGGGGAATGCCAGGACAGGGAAGCAGAATTGGATGGATTCGTGAGCATAGGAAGGGGGAGGGCACAGGGGGATTTTGGAGGGGAAACCAGGGAAGGAGATAATATTTGAAATGTAAATAAAGAAAATAATAAAAAAGTAAATAAATACATTTAAAAAGATGAAAAACAGATGTAGAATGAAAGGAATAAAAGTTATATAGTATATATTTATTATATATAATATTACACATTATACATTACGTATTACACATAAATTTACATATGTATATATACATACATATGCATATATATTTTTTACCTGTGATGTAACAAAAGGAATATCAGATAAAGATCTCAATAGTGTGTTAAAATGGAGTAAAGAAAATAAAACATAACAAGAATTACATTCTGAAATGAAGTCTTAACAGATGTGGTCTAGTGGAGATTATTAGTACGGATTTAGGTTCACTTGCTTTTACTATGAGCAATGGCAGTAATAAAGACTCTGAAAGAAGGGCACAGAATTGACGAGTGACTTACCATCTGTGTGCAAACATAGTTGACAGGCTTCTAATTTTAGTTATTCATTTTGTACACTAAATGCCTTTATTAACTTCCCCCTTGAATACTCCTGACAAATTAGGTCAAACACAATAGAACATATGTCTGTTTTAAATGGTTGCATGGTTTCTCATGTACTGTCTCAATCTGTTGTAATGCTAAGCACTCAGATGAACATAATTTGTAAATTTCATTTCTGTATCAAATATACTGTGATTAATATTAATAATAAGATTATTTGCTCTTCTTTTTAGGGGCCACACAAAGCTTCTTCTGTTTGCCATATTGTAATTTAAAATATAAATTTTCCAAAAGCTGACAAATACTATAAACACTTATTTATTCAATTATAAAATGTACCTATAAATGAGCTATGTGAATTTTTATAGCTGTTACAAAAATATATGAGGTTAACATCTAAACATAAAAACAATTTGTTTTGTCTTACTCTTTGATAGAACCCAGTGTATGGTTGACCTGCTCTATACCTGTGGCTCCTGTACTCAGGGAGACCATCATGGTGGCAGGGACATGTGAAGTCAGAACTGCTCACTTTGGGGTAGCCTGTAAAGAGAATAATTTCATGAGTCCAGCTCATATTAAAGTCTCACCAGTCACATGCACTCTGATCTGTTTCATCCAACTAGGCCATTCCTCCTAAATGTCCACAGAGCTATGGGTGGATTTAATCCCATAGGAAGAACAGCAATATCAAACAACCAGACCTGCCGAGCTCCTAGGGTCTAAAGCACCAACGAAGAAGTACACATGGAGGGACCCCTGGCTCCAGCTACATATGTAGCAGAGGATGGCCTTGTCAGACATTAGTGGGAGGAGATGCCCTTGGTCCTGTGAAGGCTTGATGCCTGAGTGTAGGGGAATGCCAGGACAGGGAAGCAGAATTGGATGGATTCGTGAGCATAGGAAGGGGGAGGGCACAGGGGGATTTTGGAGGGGAAACCAGGGAAGGAGATAATATTTGAAATGTAAATAAAGAAAATATCTAATAAAATTTTTTAAAAAGAATAGTTTATTTATAAGGTTAGCATAGTCACAGTCACGTTTTCTGCAAATAGCACTAGTAGCTAAACAAAAACATTATGACACATGGTATATGCCCCTATGGGTCACTTTTAGAATCAAACCGAACAAAGACACATAAAAGAAGTCAGAAGCCAGGTGGTGGTGGCGCACCTCCTTTAATCCCAGCACTTGGGAGGCAGAGGCAGGTGCATTTCTGACTTTGAGGCTAGCCTGGTCTACAGAGTGAGTTCCAGGACAGCTAGGGCTACACAGAGAAACCCTGTCTCAAGAAGAAGAAGAAGAAGAAGAAGAAGAAGAAGAAGAAGAAGAAGAAGAAGAAGAAGAAGAAGAAGAAGAAGNGAAGAAGAAGAAGAAGAAGAAGAAGAAGAAGAAGAAGAAGAAGAAGAAGAAGAAGAAGAAGAAGAAGAAGAAGAAGAAGAAGAAGAAGAAGAAGAGAAAGTCAGGAAATTGTGTAGACTAGCCATTTTGTTCAGAAGTTAGATAATTCAGTCTATTTTCAGGTCATATGGTTGTTTAATCTATTATGGTATTCTCATTAAATAAGAAATTTACAAAGCACACTGTCATCCAATGCATGATAATTTAAAAGCTTTGTTAAAATGTAAAACAGGAGAAATCCAGTGTAGAGACAAAATTAAGTATTTCAAGGTTAGATGCTAAATGCCTACTTTCCTTCATATATATATCTTTGTTTCATGTGAGTAAACTCACATGTCAGTCGATTGTGTTACAGTGTACAACTCAGTGAAACAATTGTAAAAAAAAAAAAAAAAAANAAAAAAAAACAAAAAACAGATGAAAGGGAGAGAGTTGGGGGAGGGAGAGAGAGATTGATTCAGTTAAGTACTCACTATGAAACCAGATTGGTAAGGACAAAGCAGCTGTAAGTTGGTTTATCAATGTGGAGTATACCTGTGCAATCCAGGAAACCATCAACAGACAAATACAAACACAAAATATTTGGAAGAGGAGTATCTTGAGAGTGGCAGAGTGTACAACATAGATGAAAGGAATGTGAATAGGAATACTATACATGGAAAATTTCAGGGAGGGGAGGAGAAGGCAGCATTGGGGAGCCAAGAGTTCAAGATTGATCAAGTGTAGTAAGCTTAGAAAGGAAAAGTACTAAATGTATGGTTTAAAGAATAAAGAAATAGAATGGAGCAGAGTCCTATATTCAAGGAGTTAAACATGTGGTGACTTCAAAGAAAGATCCTACCCTGGTAAGCTTATTGTTTATGCTTTTGCATCTGAACAAGTGAGTTTGTGATTGTTTTCATTTGAACTTTAGATGGGAAATGAACTACAAATCAGAAATGGAAGACACAGGGTTCTGAATGGATCTTGAGGAATAGTGCCATGAAAAGTTAGGTCCAGGCACGGTAGTACAGGCCTTTAAACCAAGAAGAGAGAGGCAAGCATGTCTCTAAGTTCAAGGACAGCCTTGAACAGAGAAAGTTCCAAGTAGAGAAAACCAGGGTGACAGTATACAAAATTTAATCCCAGAATTTAGGAGACAGATCTGTGGATATCTCTGAGGTTAAATTCAACCTACAGAGCAAACTCCAGGACAGCAAAGCTTAAGCAGCATGAAGGAGTTGGAAAACAGAAAGCTGGTGATAATGTAATACAAGTGGACCCATGTTCTGGTCCTGGCAAGCAGCAGAACTCTGCAGATTCAGCCATGTGTCTCTGGCTTTAGAGTTAAGAATAGAAAGGACTACTGGGATAATTGATTCTGGTTAGCTGGGGTTAAGAAATTAGTGTGATTAAGAGGAGATCAGCATCCCTGAAGTGAAATCTTCTGGTAAGTGTTTTTTGATAGCACAAAGAAGCTGAGTTCCAGATATATCCAAGGGTGTACCTAGCCAATCGGCTTGACTTAGTAATGTGTAAGAATAACCCAGGGGGTACTGATTTTGAAGGAATGAAGGAGTCATGGAGAACAGCTGAGGCTTGGAACTATGATAGCCCAGGAAAAGCCATTGGTGAAAATGGAGCCTCAGGTGTAGTTGATAGCTCAGTACTTAAGAGGTCATGTAAAGACTTTGAGGATTGGCACCATGAGTGGAGCCTGTGAGAGCTATGAAGCCTACTTGCAGTGAAAAACCCCAGCATGTTGGAGATGCCCCTACAATCAGATGACCACCAAGAACAGCAGCAGCAGTGAAGTAGAGTCAACTAAACCCTAGCGTGATGCAGAGGCTAGAGTTGGAGATGTCACCTAAGTCCTTTGAAAGAACCCAGAAGATAGTGTCTGGATCCCAGACATTGAAACAAGAAGTTGTAAAGTTGATATTGCATTAGAGACCCCAAGATGTTAGAGATGCTAAATCTGTAGGATAACAGCTGTGTAAAGCTGCTAACGGAGAGTGGAAATAACCCAAAAGAAAGAAGTTTGATGCAGTTAACAAAGATGAAAGTAGTTGAAGAGAGCTTTGACATTTGACATGGAGATACTGAGTTTGGAATTTGCCCAGCTGGATTTTCGTCTTGTTTTGATCCAGTATTTCCTCACTATGGAATTTTGGAATGGTAGTATATATCCTATGATGTTGGAGTTATGCAATCTGCTTTTTAAATTTTTAATTGTATAGGGGATTACAGTTAAGTGAATGGCTGAATCTCAGAAGAGATTTTGAACTTAGGTCTTGAACATTGTTGAGTCTGATATAGGCTGTGGGACTTTTGAATTTGGAATAAATGTATTTTACATTATGTATTTTTCACCCCCATAGGCTCATATGTTAGAACAAGCCTATAGGGATGGGGGAATGGAATGTGGTGATTTGAATATGCTTGACCCAGAGAGTAGCACCTATTAGGAGGTGTGGCATTGTTGGAGGAAGTTTGTCACTGTAGGAGGTGAACTTTGAGAGAGATTTCTCCTAGCTACCTGGAAGTTAGTCTTCTCTTGGATGAAGTCAGATCAAGACATAGAATTCTAAGTTCTTCCAGCATCATGTATGCCTGGGTGCTGACATGGTCCCTGCCTTTATTATAATGGACTGAAAATTTGAGCCTATAATCCAGCCCCCAATTAAATGTTTCCCTTTATATGAGTTTCCTTGGTCATGATGTCTGTTCACAGCAATGGAAACCTTAATTAAAACTGATATCAACAAATTGAAACAATATTTTCTGTGAAGTATTTTTTTCAGAGATGGCACACAGTAACTGTGATCCAAATGGGGACTAACATTGCATTTCAAGCTTAAATCAGAACTTGGTAATGTAGAAGAGTCTCGCTGGTGATATTGGTTTGTGTGACATGAAAGTTACAATATAAAATGTGCCATGGAGAGAAAATGAGGTTTGTAACCTTGTCAAAGGGTGTGACTCCCTGAAGCAAGTTAACGAAGCCATTGGTGAAGGTGCTATCTCAGTTATAGTGTAGACCACAGAATATTACAGATGCCAGGTTCCACCAGGAATGGCACTAGGTCTGGAGTGAGACATAACTGAATCTATAAGACTTGTTGTATATATTACAATTAGTAGGAGAAATGAAACTCCCCAGGCCATTTGGATTCCAATAGATTGTTAGTGAGTTCCAGGTGTCAGACAGTGAACTATAAAATTTGGAATTGCATTTCTAGATGTAAATTTTTCATAAGTGTGGTAGATTCTTTGCTGTGGCTCTTTCCTTTTGTAATAAGTACCCACGGTTATGAGACTTGAGATAGTTTAAAGGTACCTTAGATTTTAAGGCAGAAATATTAAGACTGTGAAACTCTTCAAGTTGGACTGTGATTTATAACATTATATTGATATTTACGTGAAATTTTTGTGTAAAACAGGAAAAGAAAAAACTGGTTTAAAACAATGTGTTTATATTGAATGTAATAGTCTTTGAAAACTTCAAACAAACTTAAACATACCTAAGCATATGAAATCTCATTTGAGGAATTGTTTATATCACATTAGATTATGGACATGTCTGTGAGACATGTCTTAATTTCTAACTGGAGAACAAGGGCCAATCTATTATGGTAGCATACCATTCCTGGAACAGTTTAGCAGAGATAACTGAGTAAGTCAGAGGAACAAAGCAAGCAATCACTCATTCTCCAGGGACTCTAATTCAGTTTTTGCCTCCAGGTTTCTACCTTGATTTCCTGTCCTGACTTCCTTCAACAATAAATTGGAAGTTATAGATAATAACCACCTTCCTCCCAAAAGCTGGGACCGTGTTTTATCACAGGAGCAGAATGCAAGCTATGGCACTTTCAGATCTTGCTTCAACTCTTGAGTTTTATTTGCTCAATTTGGATTACATGGGAAGTCAAGAAATTAGAAAATGGTCAATTGTGTGTAAGATATAAATGATTAAGCGATGAGGGGGCAATAAAATATATGTAAAATAAAATAAGTGGAGGAGTATACTTATGGTGTAAAGAAATGGAGAAGAGGCATGGGAAAGATGAGAAGACAAGGGGATGAAATGGAAATTGCAAGGGCATAGAGAAAATTCGTGTGGGAATGAACATTTATTTTTGTTGTTGTTAAATTATTTTATTTCTTTACATTGCAAATGCTGTCCCCCTTCATGGTCTCTCCTCCCCAAGTTCTTCATCCCATTCTTCCTCTCACTCCACCTCTGAGAGGGTGCTCCTCTACCCACTCACTCAAGCCCACCTTATCCGCTCCAGTGTCTCCCTTCCTTGGGGCAGCATGTTTCTCCAGGATTAGGCACATCTTCTCCCTCTGAGGCCAGACAAGGCAGTCCTCTGCTACAGATGTGCCAGGGGACATGAACCAGCACATGTATGCTCTTTGGTTGGTAGCTTAGTCTCTGGGAGCTCCCAGGGATCTGAATGAGTAGATACTGTTATTCTTCCTATGGGGTTGCAATACCCATTCAGCTCCGTCAATACTTCCTCTAACACTTCCATAGGCATCCCTGACCTCAGTCCAATGGTTGGTTGTAAGTATCTGCATCTGTTTCAGTCAGCTGCTAATAGTGATTCTCAGAGGACAGCCATGCTAGGCTCCTGTTTGCAAGTACAACATGGCATCAGTAATAGTATCAGGGTTTGGTGCCTGCACATAGGAAGGATTCAAAGTTGAGCTGGTCACTGGATGGTCTTTCCTTCAGTCTCTGATCCATTTTTGTCCTTGCATTTTCTTTAGACAAGAACAATTCTGGGTCAAAAAATTTGAAGATGGGTAGGTGGCCCCATGACTCAACCTGGGGCAATGTCTATATACTATATATGATCTTTTCATGTTCTAACTCCCCACTGTTGGGCATATGGCTATGGTCATCTCCATTGAGTCCTGGGTTCCTCTCATATCTCTGGTCTCTGGGGCTTTCTAGACAGGTTCTTACCCTCAGACACCATTCCTGCCTCACCCCGCCCCTCCCACACACACACTGTAGCATATTTCCATTCATTTTCTTGGCCCTCTGGGCTTCTTTCCTGTCTCCCCCCCCCCATACCTGATCCTGCGCCCCGTTTCCCCTCCCTCTCTCTTCTCCTACCCAAGTCCCTCCCTCCTTCTGTTTCCTGGACACACAATTTAAAAACTCAGTTAATAAACACAAAGTTGGAAGGGAGATATATTAAATGTCCAAATAATGTTGTGCCTAAGAGTAATAAGATAATACATAAAATTCCTAGTCCCAGATGAGTGACTCATCCATAGAAATTGTGGGTAAGAGACTCCATATTGGTCACCAAGATAGTATACGCTCGTACATATTTTTTTTGTTTTTATACCAGAACTAAGTGATAATAATCTCTTGTTGAAGATAGCATACTTTCTTGCTATGATATATTAATATAGCTTGAAAGGAAATTGAAGCCTTCTCCTTCATACAAACTTTCAAAGTGTTTTAAGATGCTATGCAAGTTTCTGGAGTGTTAAATAAACAACAACAACAACAACAACAACAACAAAACATCAATTACCTTATTATGGCTAAACTTTGAAAACTAAAATACCAAACTGATAATCAAGATGTGCTACATATGCAATAATGGTACAGCAATTATTTAGGTAACCAATGATTAAGACTGGATTTAAGACCGACTCCAGAGATAGGAACTCATGTCTGTACTATAAATTTAAAAAAAAAAAAATACCGACAACCACCTCATATTCTAGATGGTCATATGCCCTAGAGGCAAGAACATCTGATAGTATTTAGCTAAATAGACATAGCTTCAAAAAGCCTTGTAACTGTCTATGTTCATAACCATAGATAAAGGTCATAGTTAGGGTATGTTGGAGAAGTTTCTCTTTACAGTGAGCAATGGCTGCCCAAGATTTTGAAATTAAGTGATGGCTGGCTGAAAGTATAGCCCTAAATAAGCTTTTTATGCTACCATCTATGGCTCAGAAAATGTTGAGAAAAATGATATAGGAGGACTCTAGGCTCTGAAAGATATACACAGGGCTACAAAATCCTATCCTAAAGACAAGACATAGATTTTACAATCATCAACTCAGAACACCATTTTTACTTGCACATGGCTTGCACAACGCAGGCTACTCCAATAGTCGGTCATGCATGTGGTGGGCACATGGGACTCTACTCCTCAGTTGTAGGACTTTTGGCTCTATTACTGAAACAGTAGACTTTAGAGAGGACGAGACATTGTCTTTATTCCTGTACCTATAGTAAATTCACTATGAACTAGTAGAAAATATTAATTATATGGCTATACAGATGACACTGTTCAAAATCTGTGAAACACAAAAAAAGACATGAATGTGTGAAAGAGATGAGTAAGAAAAGGGAGGATACAGTAGAAGGAATGGTAGGGATAAGAAATGGTTGGAAATGGAGCCACCACAGTGCAGTATATACATGTATGATATCATCAAAGAACAAATTTAATTACTAAATATACATATTCATATAATTTTACATATAGGATATATATTTTATAGAAAATGTGACATTTGTTCAAGTCTTGTTTACTCTTTGAAACATGGTGAACTACAGTTAAATGAATTTTCTAGTAAATGTTGTAATTTTAATTTTTCTTATAACTACATAACATATTTCATGCTTGTACATAATATTTTTATTTTGCATTCAATTGGTGGTGGATAACTAAGGTAATTTTTATCCCTGGCTATTGTGAATAGAATGGCAATGAACATGAATATACAAGTATCTTTCTGAACACTGACTTAGAGTATATATGCAGCTTTATCATATAGCAGTTTTATTTTCAGAATTTTTATTTTAATTTCCATGATTGAAGTTTAAATTTTCACTAGCAGTGAAGAAAAGTTCCTTGTTTGCCCCAACTATTCCAACAGTTGTTATTTGTTTTGCAAATCACAATCATTCTAACTAGAGTAACTGGAATACCAATGCAGATTTAATTTACACTTTCTTTTTTCTTAAGGATGTTGAACACTATTATAGTTTCTTTGATTTTTTTTTTACATGTGTTTCTTCTTTTTATCAGTCTGTTAGAAGGATGACTTCTTCCTGAAGTTTCCCTCCCTCCCTTCCTCACTCCCTTCCTTTCTCTCTCTCTCTCTCTCTCTCTCTCTCTCTCTCTCTCTCTCTCTCTCTCTCTCTCTC
>NC_034591.1:80780917-80832819 GCF_900095145.1 Mus pahari
TCTCTCTCTCTCTCTCTCTCTCTCTCTCTCTCTTATACACAAAGTATTAAGCACACTTTTGTAATGCTTTTAGTTGGCAAATAATTTCGATGATTGTTAAGTCATCTTGTTATTCTGGAAGTTGTTTCTTTGGCTATGAAGAAGCTTTTCAATTTCTTATAATTACATTTGTCGTTCCCTGGAGATGTCTCCTGTGTCACTCATGTCCTTTCAGAAGTTTTTGCCTCTGCTGTTAGCTTGAAATGTTTTTCTCATTTGTTCCAGAAGCTTCTAGGTTCCCATTCTTATTTTCAGGTCTTCCATCCATCTTGCAGTGATTTTTGTATAGAATGAAACTTGCAGATATAGGTCATTCTTCCACAGGTAAAAGTCCAGCTCCCTAGCTCTACTTAATAAAAAAGATAGTTTTTAATTCATGATCTTTAGATCTTTGCCTAAAAATAGGTAAGTATAGCTGAGAATACTCTGGGCTCCCTACCACACACTTTTGGTTTATTGATCTGTTTTGTTCAAAAGATTATTGAGCTGTTAACCACTTTCCCATAAAATTTATAAAACTAGAGTATAAACTTTGTGTTATCATGTAATAACTTAATACTACAATTTATTTATCCCTTGAACAAACTTGTTATTGAAAAGGAAATCCTCCTCTAAAGACAAGGATGGTTATTTACCTTGCACATAGTTGGCAACACTGGCAGGAGGTCATTTCTCTTTTCAACTTTCTTCAAATAATTGATTTAACATCATTATGCTATGCAGTTAAACATCAAATTAATCCAGACCATGCTAATGGTGTTAATTTGGTCAGTGTATCCTTAGTAAGCTATCAGATGTCACTTTATTGCCATAGTCATTTTTATATATTTCAAAATCGCAGGTAAAGGTACTAAAGAGGTTTGTTATAAACAATTATTCTCTTACACTTAATGCTGTGAAATCCATGCACATATAGATGAGGAGCTGAATAAATATGTCATATTGATTCCATGTTTATAATATTATTTTAGTCAGGTTTATATTATTTCTAAAATTATAATTATTTTACACTAAAATATTAGAAAGTTCTCCTAAGTCATGAGCTTTCTCATCTATGAGTGATTGATAAGGAAACTTATAAAATCACATTTCCATATGTCATGTTATGTCTTTTTTATCCACTGCTGGTCAAGAAATGGTGTAAACAAGAAGGTTCTGTTACATTAGTCAATTATGAATTATGGCACCATATCACCATTAGTTTCCAAGGTGACTGTAACCGTTTCCTGTTTAGCTTATAAATGGATGTTAATTATATCCAATTTGGCAATTAAAATGAAAAATCTTGATTCCTGTTAAGAATAAAATAAATTCTGTGCAAAAATATTCTTATTAAATTAATAGTTCAGTTACCAAATGTGAAAATTAAGCATCATTTTACATGGTCATTAAATATTTTGAAATAGTGCAACTTGTTTAAATTTATAGCTTGTATAAAGTTTCCTCTTGAAAGAGCATGATTCTTTAGCAGTGTCTGTGCAAATTCTCTATTATATTTAAGCTAGTTGAAGTTTAGCAGTAAGCCAAAAATGTGCCATAGATTCTATGGTAACTTCTGAGAGATTTACTTTTTTATATAACTTAGAGGTAACTCATCTCTTCTTGTTTAAATTTTCATTACATAATTAAATTAGTATTAATTTAACATTTCTGAAATTGCATATTGTTTTCTTGGTAAAATGATTGACTGAGAAATAGCTGATATACAAATTAAGTACTTCTTGCAGGATATATATCTATCTGTATTCTCTTCTTATTGTTACCTGTGATTTGGAAACAACATGTACTTAAATTATAGCCTTGGAAATATGGGCACAAATTACAGATACTACCTCAGTGCTTGATACACTTAAATTGTCCTTGAGTGTGAAGTTTCTTGGGTTCTTATGAATTGACCAAGAGATGTCTTTTAGAGTAAAGGGGCTATAACATAGAAAGGGAGTATCTAGCTAAACCACTGTTTGGTGTCTATCAGAATCGTTCATAAGAGTTTAATCTGAAGGTATCTGTCTACTGTTCAAAGCTGGTGATAACGAGTTTAATTCTAAAACAGTTCCTGTTTCCTTAACTAATAAATACTAATAGCCAAGAAGCACCTAAAGAAATGTTCAACACCCTTAGTCCTCAGCAAAATTCAAATCAAAACAACCCTGAGATTTGATCTCTCACCAGTGAGAATGGCTAAAATAAAAGTCTCAGGTGAAAACAGATGTGGGCGAGTGGAGAAATAGGAACACCCCTCCATTGTCGGTGGGATTGCAAGCTGGTACAACCACTCTGGCGATCAGTCTGGTGGTTACTGAAAAAATTGGACATAGTATTACCTGAGGACACAGATATACTACTCCTAGGCATATACCCCAAAGATGCTCCAACCAGGGCACATGCTCTACTATGTTCATAGCATCTTTATTTATAATAGCCATAAGCTGGAAATAACCCAGATGTCCTTCAACAAAGGAATGGATACAGAAAATGTGGCACATTTACGCAATAGGGAAAATAATGACATCTTGAAATTCTTAGGCAAATGGATGGAACTAAAAATATCATCTTGAGTGCAGTAACCCAATCACAAAAGAACACACATAATTAGTGTGTTATTATTATTACTGATTAATGAATATTACCCCCAAAGCTCAGAATACCCAAGATATAATTCAAAACCATATGAAGCTCAAGAAGAAGGAAAACCAAAATATGGATGCTCCAGTCCTTAGAAGGGGGAACAAAATACTCACAGGAGGTAGCAGGTGGAAGGGGCTTGGGAGGAAGAGAGAAGGGGGGAGGGGAAAAACAGGGCAGGATCAGGTATAAGAGGAGATAGGCATGATATACAGAAGGTCAGGTATTTGAACAGAGGTGTGTAGCAATTGGAGATAGGGAACTGGGGATAGACACCAGCAGGTCCTAGATCTCAGGATAGTAAGAGGCTCCCAGGACCATGCCCAAAAAAGGGAAGATAGAACCTGAAGAAACAATATCCACAGATTAGGCAAGTCCCCTGGTTGGGGGATGGAACCACCCACTGATCTCCAAATTCTTAACCCAGAAGGGCTTCCGTCTAAAGTAAATACAGGGACAAAGTGTGGAGCAGAGACTGAAGGAGAGGCCATCCAGAGACTGCCCCACCTGGGCAATCCCATATATAGACAGAAAATACAGACACTATTGCTGATGCCAAGAAGTGCTTGCTGAAAGGAACTTGATATAACGGTCTCCTGAGAGGCTCTGCCAGTGCCTGACATATACAGATGCTGATGCTTACAGCCAACCAGTTGACTGTGCATGGGGTCCCCAGTGAAGGAGTTAGAGAAAGGACTGAAGGAGCTGAAGTGGTTTGCAACCCTAAGGACAATATCAACCAACCATCGCCCTCCACCCCCAGCTCCCAGGGAGTAAACCACCAACCAAAGAGTATGCATCAATGGACCTATGTCTCCAGCTGCATATGTAGCAGAGGATGGCATTGTCTGGCATCAATAGGAGGAGAAGCCCTTGGTCCTATAAGGCTTGATTCCCCAGTGTAGGGGAATGTCAGGGTGGTGAAGTGGGGTATGTCAGGGTGGTGAGGTAGGAGTGGGTGGGTGGATGAGAAAGCATCCTTATAGAAGCAGGAGGAGCGGGAATTGGATAGGGCATTTCCAGAGGGGAAACTGCAAAAGGGCATAACATTTAAAATGTAAATAAATAAAATATCCAATAAAATAAAATAAAAATTGAAAAAAAAAAAAAACTAAAAAGACAATTCCTCTGGGGTAGGCAAATTTTTTTGTCATCCCTCTCTCCAAAAGCTGTGTATATTTTCGTGAGATTAAACATTAATGTGGCATTTTACATATCAAAAAACTTAGTGTCTCCAACAGTATCTGGGAACATGCAAGCCACTGCAGCTAAGGAACTACTCAGGCTAACTACATCTCATCGTCTCCTCTCCTTCATCTCTTCCAAATCCAGTGTCACACAGCTTTGTATAAGACCCTCAGCTGAAGTCCGATTAAGAAGATCCCAGTGGTTAGAGTCAAAACAAGATATTTTATATTATTTGTGGCTACCATGAAGGGTATTGACTCTTTAATTTCTTTCTCAGCCCATTTATCACTTTTAAGGGAGAACTACTGAATTATTTATTTATTTATTTATTTATTTATTTATTTATTTATTTATTTAATTTTGTGTCCAGCCACTTTGCTGAATGTGTTTATCAGGTCTAGACGCTCTCTGGTGGAATTGTTGGGGTCTCTTATTGATATTATCTGTGAAAAATGATACTTCAAATTCTTCTTTTCCAATTTGTATCCCCTTGATCTGCTTTAGTTATTTTATTGCTCTAGCTAGAAATTCAAATACTATATTGAATAGATATGAAGAGAAAGTGGACAGCCTTATCATGTCCCAGTTTTAGTGGAGTTGCTTCAATTTTCCCCAACCCATGCATTGACACAGAAGATAAATTCCTGAAGCAAAGACTAACAGCTTAGGCATTAAGATCAACTATTAATAAATGGGACCTCATGAAACTGAAAAGCAAAGGACAGAATCACAATACATTTGGCAGCCTACAGAATAGAAAAAGATCTTCACCAACCCACAAAGGGCTAGTATCCAAAATATATAAATAACTCAAGAAATTAAACAACAAAAACACAAATACCCCAATTAAAATGGGACATGGAGCTTAATAGAGAATTATTATCAGAGGAATCTGTATTAGCCAAGAAGCACTTAAAAAATTAACATCTTTAGTCATCAGAGAAATGTAAATCAAAATGACTATGATTTCATCATATACTTGTCAGAGTGCCTAAGATAAATAAAAAATACCTCAAGTGAAGGCACATGATGGTAAGAATGTGGAGCACAGGAAACACTTCTCCATATCTAGTAAGAAAACAAAGTCTTATTAACACTTTGGAAATCAATCTAGTGGTTTCCCAAAGAAATTGGAAGAGTTCTACCTCAAGACCCAGCTATACCACTCCTGGGCATATACCCAAAAGATGTTCTACCATAGCACAAGGACACTTACTTCACTATGTTCATAGCAGCTTAACTCATAATAGCCAGAAACTGGAAACAACCCAGATGTTCCCTAACCAGGGATTGAATAAGGAAAATGTGGTACAGTTACATAACTGAATACTTTTTAATTATTAAAAATAAAGACATCATGGTGTTCACAGGCAAATAAATGGAAATAAAAAAATATTATCCTAAGTACAGTACTCTATAACCAGAAAGACATGCAAAGTATGTAATCATCTGTTAAGTGGATAATAGTCATAAATTGCAGTATAACCATGCTGCAATCCACAGTACCTAAGTAACAGTGAGTGTCCGATGGAGGATGCTAGAATCTCACTCTGAAGGGGAAATAAAATAGCCATTGAAAATTAATAGGTGGAGGGAACTGGATGAGAGAGGGTATGGAGAAGGAAAGTGTTTAGGGATCAGGATAAGAAGAGTGAGGGTGAAAGTGCTGGGAGAATGAAGAGAAATAGGTGGAGTTGTCTCTGGCACAAGCATGAGACCTAGGATGGGGGAACCAATTAGGAGGACATGTGGGCGATCATCTCTCAGACTTCAAACAGCATGGTATATGTAGAGTGAAGTGGTCAACCCTTGTATCCATGGAAGACTTCCAGTTGAGGGAAGGGACACTAATCCACCCACAAAATATTGAACCCAAAATTTTTCTCTGCCTATAAGATATGAAGGGATAAAGTTGGAGTAGAGATAGAGGGAATGGCCAAACAATGACTGGCCCAATTTGAGACCTACCCCATGGGAGAGAACCAACTCCTGACACTACTGTTGATACTCTTCTACTCTTGCAGACAGGAGCCTAGCATAGCAGCTGATGAAAACAGATGCAGAGGCCCACAGCCAAATATTAGGCAGTTCTCAGAGAATCTTGTGGAAGACTTGGGGAAAGTATTTAAGGAGCCAGAAGAAGCAAAGTCATCACAAGACATAGAGAGCCAACTAACCTGGTAGTATTGGAACTCACAGAGCCTGAACGACCAACCAAAAATCATGCATGGACTAACCCTAGGCCCCATATACATATGTAGCACAAGAAGCTGAGCTAACTTGCCTGGCCTTAGAAGGAGAACATGAGCTAAGACCTAATGAGACTTAATATTCTAGGGCAAGTTGGTACCAGGAGGTGGCCTCCCCTACTCTCTAAGGAGAAAAGAAGGAGGAATGGGAAAAGGGGTATGAGAGGATGGGACTGGGAGGAAAGGAGAAAAGGGGGTTGTGATCCAAATATAAAGTGGATTCATAAATAAATGGAAAAAGAAGATCCTGATAGAAGGCCTGCCCCATTTTCTTCCCTCTAGCAAATTTCCTCATGGCTCTTTCTATCCTATAATCATTAGTGAGTTTTACCTCCCCATATCCAAAGAAAGATTTACTCAGAATTCCCAGTGTCTACACCTGACAGGATCCCAGGAAATTTCTCTACCAGGCAACATACATAGTCTCCTAAGAACCAGATATTTAAACAGAGACCAAGGAAGAACACATCCACTCAACAAACACACAAACAAACAAAAAACAGATATCAACACAGAGAATTAAAAGAATCCCAAACCAAGCTGCCTAGATACCAGGGTCAAAACTGAATAAATGATAAACAGGACAATATATCTCCATGAAAGCCCAGGAACCCTACTAATGTAGGCCTTCAGACATGCAACAAAGCTCAAGAACAAGGCAAGGAGAGTAAGATTGCCTTTACGAATATGATGTAGAAGAAGAAATGAATAAACAAAAGAATGAAAAGTTATGAACACAAGAGTTCAAAACCTGAAATGGAGACAAAAATAGATAAAAAA
Organism: Mus pahari; assembly: GCF_900095145.1. Lineage (NCBI taxonomy): Eukaryota > Metazoa > Chordata > Mammalia > Rodentia > Muridae > Mus > Mus pahari. The sequence goes on from NC_034591.1 coordinate 80,787,799, forward strand.
AAAACAAAAACAAAACCTCAAACTGACATAAAGTTGCAATGGAAAATTTAGAAACTCAGACAGGAACATGAGAGGCATGTCTCACCAATAGGGTACAGGAGATAGAAGAAAGAACCTCAGGCACTGAAGACACAATAAAAGAAATGAGTACCTAGTCAAAGCCAATGTCAGAACTTAAATTCGCCTAACATAAAATATATAGAAAATATGGGACAATCTGAAAAACAAACAAACAAACAAGCAAATAAAAACAAATCTTGAGCTGGAGAGATGGCTCAGCAGTTAAGAGCACCGACTGCTCTTCCAGAGGTCCTGAGTTCAATTCCCAGTAACCACATGGTGGCTCACAACTATCTGTGGTGGGGTCTGGTGCCCTCTTCTGGTGTGTCTGAAGAGAGTAGTTGTGGTATACTCATATACGTTAGATAAATAAATAAATAAATAAATAAATAAATGTTTTTAAAGAAATATAAAAGTAGTAGGAATAGAAAAAGAAAAAACCTGAGTTATGGCAAATATTTTCATCAATATCATTGGAAAAAGCTTTCTCACTGAAAAAGGGAGATGCCTGTCAAGATAACAGAAGCATACAGATCAGCAAACAGATTTTAGCAGAAGAAAAAGAATGCTTAGCACATTATAATCAAAACACTAAGCATACAAGGCAAAGATAGAATATTAAAAGTTACAAAGGAAAAAGAGCAAGTAATATACAATGGTAGAACTATGGAAATGATACCTGACTTCTCACTGGAGACTCTAAAAGCCAAAAGATCCTAGAAAGATGTTCTGTAGACTCTGTGAAACCACAGATGTCAACTCAGACTAATACACCAAGCAAAATTTTAAATTGCAAATGCTTGACAGAAAAAAAGACATCCCATGATGAAGCCAAATCTAAGCAGAGTCTGTTTGCAAATCCAGCTCTACAGAAATCAGTAGAAACAAACCTTCCACATGAAGAACTTAAACAAACCTAAGAAAACAAAAGGAATAAATAATCTAAGACTTGCAGTTTATACAACAAACTCAAAGACACAAAAAACAAGCAAATAACATACATTAAAAACTAACCAAACAAAATCAATGGAAATAATCCAAAGCCAAAATAAACCCACAACAACCATACCCATAGAATCAGTTTTGTGTTGGTCAACTAGTCTTAGTACTGGGCCTGCCATGACCACTTGGTTAATTTACCCAAGTACACTACATTGGAGAAAACTGGTTTTCTCTTTCCCAGAAGGAATAAATGGCAAGTAACTCTTGGTTAGAGGTAGAAATTTCTGTTCACTTTCTTTTCTCTCCATTGGGGTTTTGTCTAGTTTGAACCTGTGCAGGCCTCATGAGTACTGTCATGGTTTCTCTGAATTTGAATTTGTATATATATATATATATCTTTGTATATATATATATATATATATATACAAAGATATATATATATATATATATTTGTATATGTATATATATATATATATATATATATATATCTTGTTGTGTAAGGAAGATGCCGTTTTCTTGAAGTCATGCCTTACTTCTGACACTTAGAATTTTCTGCCAAATTAGTCCAGAAGCTCAGAATTCAGAAAACATATGAAACTCAAGAAGAAGGAAGGCCAAAGTGTGGATACTTCCATCCTTCTTAGAATGGGGAATAAAATACCCTTGGGAGGAGTTACAGAGACAAAGTATGAAGCAGAGACTGAAGGAATGACCATCCANGGACTGCCCCACCTGGGGATCCATCCCATATACAACCACAAAAACTGGACACTATTATGGATGCCAACAAGTGCTTGCTGACAGGAACCTGATATAGTTGTCTCCTGAGAGGCTCTGTCAGTGCCTGACAAATACAGAAGTGAATGCTCACAACTGTCCACTGGATAAAGCATGGGGTGCCCAATGAAGGAGCTAAAGAAAGTACCCAAGGTGCTGAAGGGGTTTGCAGCCCCATAGGAGGAACATCAATATGAACTAACCAGTACCCCCAGAGCTCCCTGGGACTAAGTCATCAATCAAAGAAAACACATGGTAGGACTAATGGCTCTAGCTGCATATGTAGGAGAGGATGGCCTAGTCGTTCATCAATGGGAGGAGAAGCCCTTGTTCCTGTGAAGGTTCTATGACCCAGGTAAGGGGAGTGTCATGGCCAGGAAGTATGGATTGGTGAGCAGGGGGAGGGGAGAGGGGATAGGGTGTTTTCAGAGGGAAAGCCAGGAAAGGGGATAACATTTGAAATGTAAATAAAGAAAATATCTAGTAAAAAAAAAAAAAATCTGCATCTTTTACCTAGAAATCTGAACCTTGAAGGTTGGGGTCTGATAAAGATATTTCATTTAGAGCTGAATTCTTCCAAGTATTTCATTGTCTGCACATTGTATAGTTGTTGGTTTTTGTGTTACTTACTTGCTTGCTTTCTCGATTACTTGCTTACTTACACTTACTTAGTTAATTCTGCATTGAGAAAGAGCTTTGATATTAAGTGATGCACTGATATATGGGTATAGGGATATGCCATTAGGACTCATTTCACTGCTATGATTGTTTTGCAGAGTAATAACATATTTTCTTTTAGGACATATTTTGTTATTTGGTTCTTGGCTCACTTTATTCATGACAGGTATGGTCCCATCTCATAGCATGATCCTTAAATTATATAAAATTTGGTTCATTACTCCCATATCTTTGAACTATTATCTTTCATTTATCATTATTGTAAGTCCTTCTTTCTCCTAGAACCCCAAACAATAGCATTAAAATTATCTTTTGTATAAAATAGAGCACACTCTAATTGATTATAGGGTATGTACATGTGTGTTCAAGCATGCATTTTTATGCATGGGAATATTTGTACACATACGTGGTTGACCAAAGTTTATTGAGGATGATCCAATAAATATCAAGAAAAAAATGGAATAGAAAAAGCAATTCAAATCTAAAAATGAATAATAGAAAAATATGATAGAGTAAATGAGTTAAACCTTGCACAAATATTTTATAACATTTTGATTCTATCAAAAATACATTAAATACTTCAAGTGATTAGAAGTCTAGACTAAAATGCAAAGAATGAACTAGAAAAGTTATTTATAAACACACATGTCAGGGACACATCATTTGAACTACCAAACTTTCAACCGCATTTTCTATAAAACTGGAATCATTTCTGTGACAGAGGAATCAGAGTGGTGGTGATGGTAGTTGTGACAGTGGTGGTGGTGTGTGTGCATGTGCAAACTCTAAAGTATGAGAAGAGCCAAAATTTCCAGTTTCATTTCATTTCTTGTAAGATCACGGGACCACACATCTCAGAATGCATCTCTTAAGCAAGGTTGAGTCCCAAAAAATAAATTTTGAATGCTCTCAAGCCTTTTCTGGAGTCTACAGGAACAATTTAGACTAATTGTCCTATACCTCAGGATTTGTCAAAAAAAAAAAATGCCAAGAAAATGACATGGAGACATCTTATCTGAGAAGCAGATGGAACAAACTCTCCATCCCTGCATGCATCCTCTTTAGTCTAAGAATTTATGTACCCATTCACTTCTGTAATTGTTATATATGCAAAAGTTTTTAAGTTTCTAGCTAACTTAAAATCAATCTGTGTTTCCTGCTCACTATACACTGACTTTTTTTGTTAAATTTTATAAAATTGCTCATGGGCAATGTCAAAACTGCATATAATATATGCATTGGCTTGATTTACAATTAAATACAATTTCTTGTATTAGAGAAAGTATTGTTGAAAATGTCAATGATCATAGCCAAGGCCAAGCCTGACTTAAATGCATTTTCTTCTTAGTTTTATATAGTAGAGTTGCCATGGAAACTGGCAAAGGAGCAAAATTACTTGTTGATTCTGTGTATGCTTTATCTACTGTCCTTGCATTCTGATGCTGAAGTGAGAAACAGAGCAGGTCGGATTTCACATAGTCTCTCTTTAAATGGAGATTGTTCCCTAATACAGTCTAATGTTAGAAAGAAAGGGTGTTTCTTATTTTTAAATGTGTTTTATAACACATACTTTTCAGTGACCTGAGTCTATGATTTATCATCCCACCACTTTTAATTTCAGAGGCTGCAAAGGGTACAAGCTTATTGCCTAATATTCACCAAACAGCTGCCTAGATCACACACTTACCATATAACTGCATTTAAACCTGTGTGCCCAGTGTGGGTGGATATGAGCAACAGCCAATAATGAATCCTTCTGCCTGATTTTAAGAACAATATGGTAAAGGAAATATGATTAATCTTTTAGCATGGATGAGTATCATTAGCAAAGGCATGAAAATTAGTATTATTAATAATTTTCAGCAGAATGCTGCTGGATTTCTGCAGTGAAATGCCAGGAGGAGCACGTGACACAAAGCAGAAAGCTAATATGATGAATTGGAGCTGATTAGTGGCATACAGAATATTTTAGCAGTATTACTAAAAAGGCCCAAAATGGATAATTCTAGTATAAAAGGTTCAAGTGTCTACAAGTAGGATTCACTGTCTGAATATAACTAGTTTCTGAGGGTAGGGTGCTTAAAGGAAAATGTTTATGATAGAGAGCATATTCACTGTAACTTTCTCATGCTCATATCCCCAAGGGATCTCTGTAAATATATGATTTCTCAGTTCACAAAGTGGTACCTCTACAGTGAGCTAACTAACCATGCTAAGAATGGGCATTCCAGAAGAAGATATAGTATATGGAAATGAAAACTTGAAGAAATTAGAGTGTATGTGGATGTAAGAAAAATAAATACAACATGGAAAGAATAGGTAAGTAAGCATCCACAAATGAGATATGTTATACACAAATACATAAAAATGTTTTTGCTTCAGTATCATTTAAAGTAGTAAAATACATTTACACACAGCTATAATGGGTGAACTCAAAAACATCATTTTTTGAATAGAACAGTACAACACATAATAATACTACAACATAAAAATAACGCAAATTTGCAGGATGAGTGTGCATGAATATAATCATAAAGGTTAGATATATCAAACAGGATTACAATTAGGGATGGAAATTAAGTTTTAAATAAAAGGAAATGACATGCATACATACATTCAAATGATATTCTGAGAGCAAATGGCAGGTACACAATTTTATCCTTATAAGTAAATGCATAAATTTCCCAAAGAATTTTGACTGTTAAAAGAAATGATGACATTTTAGAAAATCTAGAATATCCAACATCATTCAGTTGTGAAGAAAATAAAAAGAACACAAGCAATGAACATTATCCATGAGTAGAACCAGGTATAGGGTTAACAAGACTACATCTTTAGCACAAGACACCCAGAGAAAAGTGTATCTCAGGGGTGTCCTATTGTGCCTGAATGAGACTCCAGGATTTGAAAGTACTTGAAGAAACATCTCTGAATAGCTAAACTTTGTCTTTACTCTCATTCACCACTTACAGGTTTGTTTAAATTATCTTCTACTTCTTTTATGGTTCAATTCTGCCATAAATATTAAAACCTTAGACCATGGGAATCTTGTTAAGGCTGAGGCCCTGTTAGGTCTGGGAAAGTGCTAATGCTTTGAAAGCACCTGACTCAGGATGCTGCTGTGAGCAGAGATGTAGCTATGACATTCCTCTGGAATGTGTGTGCAATTTAGCTTTTTTTTTCCATGTCCTCTTAAAACATAGACTTCGGTTCCTGTCGACAGGGCCACCTTGGGCACGAACTTGGTGGACAGTCCAAGAGTCACCAGAGGACTTTCAGGCCACAGGCACCCTAGCACACCCAGGATCTTGGGTTCACTGGTGAGTGAAACACAACATCTGTTCCAAAAACCAGCAGGGGCCAGTGCCAGTGGGATCAGAGACAAATGAAACCTGCCCCACCAGTGGATGGATTTCCTTCGGGTCAGCAACGGCCCTGGGCCAACGTGGGCACTAACTCCATGGATGCTCCGACAGTCCCCAGAGGACTCTTCAAGTAGAAGGCACAATAGCACATCCAGGATCTTAGGATCAATGAGGAGAGTTGGCCTTCAAAAAGGGCTCTGACACCAGGACTCAGGTTAGAGAGCCATCTTGTATCCAGGGACTCTCAGAGACCAGTCCACAAAGGAAAGAGCTTAGAACTCAGAAGCCACAGAGCTTCTTGGACAGGGTCCCTTTGGGCATCTCCTTTTGGGCCAGGAGACAGAGCTGAGACCCAGACCTCTGGGCACATTCCCTGCAAGAGGAGAGCTTGCCCACAAAGAGTGCTCTGACCATTGGGAATAAGGAGAGAGTTGGACTACCAAGAGTGCTAACAGAAGCTAACAGAATCACAGGACAACAAGCTCCAGCCAGAGACAGCTAGAACATCTAACACCAGAGATTACCAGATAGAAAAAGGCGGACATAAGAATCTAACTAACAGAAACTAAGACCAATCGGCATCATCAGAATCCAGTACTCCAACCACAGCGAATCCTGGATATCCCAACACACCTGAGAAGCAAGATTCGGAATTAAAACCATATCTCATGATGCTGGTAGAGGATTTTAATAAGGGCATTAATAACTCACTTAAAGAAATACAGGAAAACACTGCAAAACAGGTACAAGTCCTTAAAGAGGAAGCACAAAAATACCTTTAAAAATTACAGGAAAATACAACCAAACAGGTGAAGGAATTGAACAAAGCCATCCAAAATCTAAAAATGGAAGGAGAAACAATAAAGAAAACCCAAAGGGAGACAACTCTGGAGATAGAAATCCTAGGAAAAAAACCAGAAACCATAGATGCGAGCATCAGCAACAGAATACAAGAGATGGAAGAGAGAATATCAGGTGCAGAAGATTCCATAGAAAACAAGGACACAAAATTCAAAGAAAATGTAAAATGCGAAAAGATCCTAACTCAAAACATCCAGGAAATCCAGGACAAAACAAGAAGACCAAACCAAAGGATAATAGATATAGATGAGAATGAAGATTTTCAAATTAAAGGGCCAGTAAATATCTTCAACAAAATTATAGAAGAAAACTTCCCTAACCTAAGGAAAGAGATGCCCATGAACATACAAGAAGCCTACAGAACTCCAAATACACTGGGCCTGAAAAGAAATTTTTCCCAACACATAATAATCAGAACAAGAAATGCACTAAATAAAGATAGAATATTAAAAGCAGTAGGGGAAAAATGTCAAGTAACATATAAAGGCAGGCCTATTAGAATTAGACCGGACTTCTCACCAGAGACTATGAAAGTCAGAAGATCCTGGACAGATGTTAAACAGACCCTAAGAGAACACAAATGCCAGCCCAGGCAGGGTACTATACCCAGCAAAACTCTCAATTACCATAGAAGGAGAAACCAAAGTATTCCATGACAAAACCAAATTCACACAATATCTTCCCATGAATCCAGCCCTTCAAAGGATAACAAAAGGAAAACTCCAACAAAAGGAGGGAAACTACTCCCTAGAAAAAGCAAGAAAGTAATCTTTCAACAAACCTAAAAGAAGATAGCCGCAAGACTAGAATCCCAACTCTAACAACAAAAAAAGCAGGAAATAACAATCACTTTTCTTTAATATCTCTTAACATCAATGGACTCAATTCCCCAATAAAAAGGCATAAACTAACAGATTGGCTAAATAAACATTACCCAATATTTTGATGCATATAGGAAACCCATCTCAAGGACAAACACAGACAGTACCTCAGAGTCAAAGGCTGGAAAACAATTTTCCAAGCAAATGGTCCGAAGAAACAAGCTGGAGTTGCCATTCTAATATCGAATAAAATCGACTTCCACCCAAAGTTATCAAAAAAGTCAAGGGGCACTTCATACTCATCAAAGGTAAAATCTTCCAAGATGAACTCTCAATTCTGAATATCTATGCTTCAAATGCAAGGGCATCCACATTTATTACAGAAACTCTAGTAAAGCTCAAGGCACACATTGCACGTCACACAATAATAGTCAGAGACTTCAACACACCACTCTCATCAGTAGACAGACACTGGAAACAGAAACTAAACAGAAATACATTGAAACTAACAGAAGTTATGAAACAAATGGATTTAACATATATCTACAGAACATTTTACTCTAAAACAAAAGGATATACCTTCTTCTTGGCACTTCATGGTACCTTCTGCAAAATTGACCATATAATCGGTCACAAAACAGGCCTCAATAGATACAAAAATATCGAAATTATCGCATGCATCCTATCAGATCACAATGAACTAAGGCTGATCTTCAATAACAACATAAATAATAGAAAGTCAACATTCATGTGGAAGCTGAACAGCACTGTACTCAATGACAACTTGGTAGAGGAAGAAATAAAGAAAGAAATTAAAGACTTTTTAGAGTTTAATGAAAACGAAGACACAACATACCCAAACTTATGGGACACAATGAAAGAAGTTCTAAGAGGAAAACTCATAGCTCTGAGTTCCTCCAAAAAGAAACTAGAGAGAGCATACACAAGCAACTTGGCAGTGCACCTGAAAGCTCTACAACAAAAGAAAGCAAATTCACACAAGAGGAGGAGACAGCAGGAAATAATCTAATTTAGGCCTGAAATAAACCACATGGAAACAAAAAGGACTATACAGAGAATCAACCAAAGTAGGAACTGGTTCTTTGAGAAAATCAACAAGATAGACAAACCCTTAGCCACACTAACTAGAGGGCACAGGGACAGTATCCTAATTAACAAAATCAGAAATAAAAAGGGAGACATAACAAGAGTACCTGAGGAAATTCAAAACATCATCAGATCCTACCATTAAAGGCTATAATCAACAAAGGTGTAAAACCTGGATGAAATGGATAATTTTCTAAACAGATACCAGGTACCAAAATTAAATCAGGATCAGATTAATGATCTAAACAATACCATATCCCCAATAGAAATAGAAGCAGTTAATAATAATATCCCAACCAAAAAAAGCCCAGGACCAGATGGGTTTAGTGCAGATTTCTATCAGACCATCAAAGAAGACCTAATTCCAATTGTCCTCATACTATTCCACAAAATAGAAACACAAGGTATTCAACCAAATTCATTCTATAAAGCCATATTTGCCTGATTCCTAAACCACACAAAGACCCAACAAAGAGAATGTCAGACCAATTTCTCTTATGAATATCGATGCAAAAATACACAATAAAATTCTTGCTACCTGAATCCAAGAATACATCAAAAGTATGATCCATCAGGATTAAGTAGGCTTCATCCCAGGGATGCAGGGATGGTTTAATATATGGAAAGCCATCAATGTAATTCACTATATGAAGAAACTCAAAGACAGAAAACACATGATCATCTTAGTAGATGCTGAGCAAGCATTTGACAAAATCCTATACCCATTCATGATAAAAGTCTTGGAAAGATCAGGAATTCAAGGCCCATACCGAAACATAATAAAAGCAATNTACAGCAAACCAGTAGCCAACAACAAACTCAATGGAGAGAAACTTGAAATAATCCCACTTGAATCAGTGACTAGACAAGGCTGCACACTTCCTCCCTACTCTAGTACTTGAAGTCCTAGCCAGAGTAATTGGACAACAAAAGGAGATCAAGGAGAAACAAATTGGAAAGGAAGAGGTCAAATATCACTATTTGCAGATGATATGACAGTATATATAAGCAACCCTAAACATTCCACCAGAGAACTCCTAAACCTGATAAACAGCTTCAGTGTAGTAGATCGATATTAAATTAACTCAAGCAAATCAATGGCTTTTCTCTACACAAAGGATAAACAGGTTGAGAAAAAAATAGGGAAACAACACCCTTCACAATAGTCACAAATATTATAAAATATCTTGGTGTGACTCTAACTAAGGAAGTGAAAGATCTGTATGAGAAGAACTTCAAGTCTCTGAAGAAAGAAATCAAAGAAGATCTCAGAAGATGGAAAGATCTCCCATGTTCATGGATTGGCAGGATTAATACAGTCAAAATAGCTATCTTGTTGAAAGCAATCTACAGATTCAATGCAATCCCCGCCAAAATTCCAACTCAATTCTTCGCCGAGTTAGAAAAGGCAATTTGCAAATTCATCTGGAATAACAAAAAACAAACAAACAAACAAACCAAAAACTAGGATAGCAAAAACTATTCTCAACAATAAAAGAACTTCTAGGGACTTCACCATCCCTGACTTTAAGCTGTAATACGGAACAATTGTGATTAAAACTGCATGGCATTGGTACATTGACAGGCAGGTAGATCAATGGAATAGAATTGAAAACCCAAAAATGAACCCACACAACTATCATCCCTTGATCTTTGACAAAGGAGCTAAATCTGTGGAAAAAAGACAGAGTTTTCAACAAATTTCCAGTGAAAAAAAGACAGCATTTTCAACAAATGCTGCTGGCTCAACTGGCGGCTATCATGGAGAAGAATTCAAATTGATCTATTCTTATCTCCTTGTACAAAACTCAAGTATAAGTGGATCAAGGCACTCCACATAAAACCAGAGACACTGAAACTTACAGAGGAGAAAGTGGGGAAAAGCCTCAAAGATATGCGCACAAGGGAAAAATTCCTGAACATAACAGCAATGGCTTGTGCTATAAGATCGAGAATCAGAAAATGGGACCTCATAAAATTGCAAAGCTTCTGTAAGACAAAAGACACTGTCAATAAGACAAAAAGGCCACGAACAGAATGGGAAAGGATCTTTACCAATCCTAAATCTGATAGGGGCCTAATATCCAATATATATAAAGAACCCAAGAAAAATAATCATCAATCACATTCCAGTTGTGAATGCTAATATTGACAATGATCTTTTGTCTGGCAAGGCAGGCACACTGTTTCAATAGTGTCATGAATACTATAGGAGTAATTGACTAACTTCATATTGTACTTAAGGCATGATTGATAACTTGTAATTTTATATCTGGCACCATTATGAGGGCTAAGAATCAGTGGCAGGACAGGACTTAATCCCTAAGGATTAATGAAAACCTATTCGTACTCTTCTGCTATTTATATATAATATTAAACAATTTCTAATGTCACTATACCCATAGATTATTTCATCTCTCCTCCTTTATCAGAAAAGCTTCTTTTTGCAGTAAATGATGATTAACACAGATACTCCAAATATTAACAGACTATGTGAGCACAATAGTATAAACTACATGTTTTCAAACCACATGTAATACACACAAATGGGTGTATAAGATTATATCAAATTTAAAGTCTCTGCTGAGCAAAGAAGACAGCACCAGTATGAAGAGATAATATGAAACTCTCCAAGATTCAATTGGCAGATAATGCAGTACATTTTCCAGATAAACAAACTACTATTGCTCAGCCTTAAAACACTTAAATTTTTCATGTGGTATCATATAAGGGGACCTGATGATCAATATAGTTAGCATCATAAAAAGTACAAAAACAAACACATCTTTTCTCCTTTTTATATGGAAGCTAAAATTTTTGCTTTCACAAGAGAACTGGTTATTATGAATAAACACAAGCCAGGCAGTGGTGGTTCATACCTTTATTCCCAACACTTGGGAGGCAGAGGCAGGCAGATTTCTGAGTTCAAGTCCAGCCTGGTCTACAAAGTGAGTTCCAGGACAGCCAGGGCTACAAAGAGAAACCCTATCTCAAAAAACAAAACAAAACAACAACAACAACAACAACAACAAAGAGACAGGAGAAATGGTAGTGAGTATAACTGGCCCCAATATAAAGTTTCATGAAGTAATAAGTATTAGCATTCTAGTTGTATAGATTTCTAAGTAATTGTAAATACTTCAATGTTTCTAATAAATGTCATGTTAAGTGTCCAAGTTAGAAATACCATCCAACTTGATTCAATTATCACACAATCTTCTGGTATTGAAGTATTATACTTTTGCCTATAAATATGCAAGATTATATAATGTGAGTTTCAGATTGGATATAAGAATGATGTTTTCTCAGAGGCCACAGACAGTGAAAGTGAGAAGGGATTATAAGTAAAAGACTGGTTCAGCTAAAAAAAAAAATAAGTTTTGAAATCTTCTGTGTGATAGGGTAACTAAACTCACATGATAGTACATTTCCAGATAACTAACTAAGAGTAAATGTCACAAAATTATTGTTAAATAAAGCAGTGGATATTTTAATTAGACATATGATAACTCTCATAAAGATTGGTTCTTTTGACTCAGAATGAATATTGACTATAAGGGTCTAGGGAAGATGACTGAAATAAATATAAGGGTCTTGGGGAACCAGGAATATGTTATAAGCATATCACAATATTAAGGAATGAGACAAAAGTCCGCATATGTATGAAAATAATCAATGTACTTAGAAACAGTTGGACTATCTCAAAGAACAAGATCAGCTACTAAAGGATGCTGACTGTGCTAAGGGTGATCTCTGACATTACAAAATTACTATCAGACTAATAATTTAATGACAACGAAGCATTAGATATCAATATTCTCTAATTGGATCTGAAACAGAATTTTCTGAATACTTTATAGAAAATTCATTCTTACATTAAAGTAACACATCATAAAAACCATAAAATATCAAGGAAACCATTATGATATTAAATTTTTCAATATTAAAAACATGACTATCTTTTAATATTGTTTTAATATCATACTTGTGGTTATATGGACAATCAAATTGCTTGATAACCTTTATTTTTTAAATTTTGCATTCATTTTCCTGTAAAAATAATAGAATTTCATGACAAATATATAAAACATATATAAAACAAAAGCAAAATATTTCCATTTAATTTATAGAGTAATTCAGTGTTTGTTACTGAATTGTGATACAACTTAAAACAGACACCACGTTCACACCTGCAATAGAACTGTTGCTGATACTCTTGTTCTGCTCCTCTTCCGATTTCAGCAACTTTTATTTGTATTACGATAACTTTATAATAATAGCTGATTCCTAATAAAACCAAAATGTATGAAAAAGGAATGCTTAAAGTTTAAGAGAGAAATAGAAATCAAAGACTTTGAAATAAAAAACACATTTATTTGAAGATTTCAATAAAACTGGTTAACTAGTATCTAGAATTATTAAGAAAGCAAGAAAATCACACCAACAATGGAGGAGTGTTCCTCTTTCTCAACATCATCACCAGCATCTACTGTCACCTGAGCTTTTGATCTTAGCCATTCTGACTGCTCTGAGGTAGAATCTCAGAATCTTTTTAGTTTGCATGTCACTAATGAGTAAGGATGTTGAACACTTCTTTGGGTGCTTCTCAGCCAAACGGTATTCCTCAGTTGAGAATTCTTTGCTTAGCTGTGTGTCCCATTTTTAATAGGGTTATTTGCTTCTCTGGAGTATAACTTCTTTATTTCTTTGTATATATTAGATATTAGCCCTCTATCAGATGTAGAATTGGTAAAGTTCTTTTGCCAATCTGGCAGTTCCTCAGAAAACTGGATACATAGTACTATCTGAGGACCCAGCTATAGCACTCCTGGGCATATACCCAAAAGCTGTTCCAACATATAACAAGGTTACCTACTCTACTATGTTCATAACAGCCTTTCTAAATATCAAATTGTATTAAATTTATTTTTCATTTTTATTAGATATTTTCTTTATGTACATTTCAAATGTTATCCCCTTTCTTAGTTTCTCCTCCAAATATCCCCTATCTCCTCCTGTCTCCTCCTGCTCCCAAACCCTCTAACTCCCATACCTGACATTCCCCTATACTGGGGCATAGAACATTCACAGGACTTAGGGCCTCTCCTCTCATTGATGACTGACTAGGCCATTTTCTGTTACATATACATCTAGAGCCACAAGTTCCACCATGTGTTTTCTTTGATTGGTAGTTTAGTTCCAAGGAGCTCTGGGGGTACTGGTTAGTTCATATTGATGTTCCTCCTATGTGGCTTCAAACCCCTTCAGCTCCTTGGGTTATTTCTCTAGCTCCTTCATTGGGGACCTTGTGCTCCATTCAATGGATGATTGTGAGCACCCACTTCTGTATTTGCCAGGCATTGGCAGAGCCACTCAAGAGAAAACTATATCAGGCTCCTGTCAGAAAGCTTTTGTTGGCATTTGACATAGTTTCTGGGTTTGGTGGTTGTATATGGGATGGATCCCCAAGTGGGGCAGTCTCTGGATGGTCATTCCTTCAGTCTCTGCTCTGAAATTTGTCTTAGTAACTCCTCCCATGGGTCTTTTATTCCTCCTTCTAAGTAGGATTCTGAGCTTCTGGGCTAATATCTACTTATCAGTGAGTATAGATCATGTGTGTTCTTTTATGATTGGGTTATCTCACTTAGGATGATATCCTCCACATCCATTCATTTGTCTAAGACTTTCATAAATTCATTGTTTTTAATAGCTACATAGTACTCCATTACTGCATAGAAACCTTATTTATAATAACTAGAAGTTGGAAAGCACCCAGATGTCCCTCAAAATAAGAATGGACACAGAAAATGTGGTACATTTACACAACGGAGTACTACGCAGCTACTAAAAAGAATGACCATGAAATTTGCAGGCAAATGTATGGAACTAGAAAATGTCAACCTGACTGAGGTAACCTAGTTAGAAAAGAACACACATGGTATACACTCACTAATAAGTGGATATTAGACTAAAAGCTCAGAAAATCTATGGTGTAACTCGCAGATCATATGAAGCTTAAGAAGAAGGAAGACCAAAGTGTGGATGCTTCATTCCTTCTTAGAAAAGGAAACAAAGTGATCAAAGGAGGTAGAGGGTGGGAGGGACTTGGGAGGAAGAAAGGAGGGAGAATGGAAAAATAGGGGCAGGATCAGGTATGGGAGGAGATGGGAGTGATATACAGAGGATCTGGAAATTGAACAGAGGTGTGTAGCAGTGGGGGATGGGGAACTGTTGCCAGGAAAATCGGGGGATTTTCCTGATGCCAGGAATGCAAGAAGCTTGCTCCTAGGACTCAATGCCGATGACATTAGCTGAAATGCCCAACAAAGGGAAGGGAGAAACTGGAATGACCTTATCCAGACATTAGGCATGGTCCTTGGTTGAGAGATGAGGTCACTCACTCATCTCCAAAATTTTAGCCAAGAATTGCTCCTGTCTAAAGGAAATATGGGGACAAAGTGTGGTGCAGAGACTGGAGGAACGGACACCCCTGAGACTGCCCTGCCTGAGGATCGATCCCATATGCAAACACTAAACCCAGACACTATTGCTGATGCTAAGAAGTGCTTGCTGACAGGAGTCTGATATAGCTGTCTCCTGAGAAGCTCTGCAAAAGCCTGACAAATACAGATGCAAATGCTCACAGCCAAACATTGTACTAAGCACAGGGACCCCAATGGAGGAGTTAGGGAAAGGACTGAAGGAGCTGTAGGGATTTGCAACACCATCTTCAAGATCTCTCAGAGACTAAACCACCAATGAAAGAGTACACATGGAGTGACCCATGACTTCAGCCACATATGTGTCAGAGGATGCCCTTATCTTGCATTAATGCATGGGAGGCCCTTGGTCCAGTAAAGGTTTGATGCCTCAGTGTAGGGGAATGCCAGGGCAGTGAAGTGGTAGTTGGTTGGTAGGTGAGGGAGCACCTTATTGAAGCAGGGAGTGGGGGATGAGATAGGGGATTTGTGGAAGTGAAACTGGAAAAGTAGAAAACATTGGAAATGAAAATAAATAAAATATCCAATAAAAAAAAACAAGAAGAGACAAATTATCAAAATGTGAAAAATGCAGTAACAGATTATAATTCCTGTTTTACCAACACTAAGTGGATAAATGTGAAATAGCATAAATAATTTATGCTAGCACTTTTAGGTAAATGGACAAATTCCATGAATAATCTAGATTATTAAAAATATTCCTTGATAGTTCAAGGGGATACAAATTTTACAGAAAGACATTGCAGATGATATGATAGTATACATAAGTGACCCTAAAAGTCTACCAGAGAATTCCTAACAGCTAATAAACACATTCAGCAATGTGGCTGGATACAAATTAAAGAAATCAGTATCCCTCCTCTGTACAATTGATAAATAGCCCGGCAAAGAAGATAAGAAGTCAACACACCTTTCACAACAACCACAAATAATATAAAATATTTTGGTGTAACTCTAATGAAATAAGTAAAAGACTTATAAGGCAAGAAGTTCATGTCTCTGAAGAAAGAAACTGAGGAAGCTATTTGAAGATAGAAAGTTCTCCCGTGCTCATGAATTGGTGTGATTGACATAGTGAAAATGGCTATCTTACCAAAAACAATCTACAGATTCAAAACATTCTCCATCTATATCCCAACACAATTATTTATATATCTTGAAAGAAGAATTCTCAACTTCATATGGAAAAACAGAAAACCCAGGACAGCTAAAAGAACTGTGAACAATAAAAGAACCTTTGGAGGTATCACTGTCCCTGATTTCAAGATTTACTAAAAAGTACATGCTATTGGTATAGAAACAGACAGATTGATTAATGGAATCAAATTTAAAAAATCCAGAAAGAAACCCATAAACCTACAGCCACTTGATTTTTGAAAAAACAACAATAAACAAACAAACCATAGAAATGAAGATGGAGAGTACTTTAACAAATAATCATGCTCTATCTGGATGTTTGCATGTAGAAGAATGCAAATAGATCCATATTTGTCATCCTGCACAAAACTCAAGTCCAAATGGATCAAAAATCTCAGCACAAAACCATACACACTAAATCTAACTGAATAGAAGTTGGGGAATAGCCTTGAACTCTTTGGTAGAGTAGAAAACTTCCTGAACAGAATACCAATTGTCAGACACTGAGTTCAACAGTAAATAAATGAATTCTCATTAAACTGCCAAGCTTCTGTAAGTCAAAGGACACCATCATTAGGAGAAATGACAGCCTACAGATTGATAAAAGATCTTCATCAACCCTATATCTGACAGAGGAATAACATCCAAAATATGTAAAAACACAGGAAGTTAGACATCAGCAAACTAAATCACCCAATAAAAAGTCAGGATACAGATCTAAACAGAATTCTCAGCAGAGAAATCATAAATGGTTGAGAAGCACTTAAACAAATGTTCAAGGCTCTTATACAACAGGGAAATGCAAACCAAAACAACTCTGAGATTATACCTTATACTCATCAGAATAGGTAAGATCAAAATTTCAAGGGACAGCACATGTTGGCAAGGTTGTGGAGCAAAAGAAACATTCCTCCAAAGATGGTTGAAGTTCAAACTTGTATAACCACTCAGGAAATCAACCTGGTGATTTCTCAGAAAAATTGGAAATAGTTCTACCTTAAGACACAGCTATACTATTCCTGGGCATATAATCAAAGGATGTTCCAAAATTCCACAAAGGCACTTGTTCATAGCATCCTTATTTGTAATTGCCAGAAACTGGAAAAATAAAACAAAACAAAATAGCCAGATATCCCTCAACTGAAGAACGGATAAAGAAAATGTGGTTCATTTACCCAATGCCATATCCCTCAGCCATTAAAAATAAGGACATCATGAATTTTGCAGACAAATAGATAGAAGCAGAAAATATCACTCTGAGATAGGTAACCCAAACCCAAAAGACCGGCATGGTATGTACTGACTTGTAAGTAGATATTAGCCATAAAGTACAGTGATTATCACACTATAATCAACAGACCCAAAGAAGCCAAATAACAAGAAGAGCACAAAGGGAAGATGGTTGTACATTTCTCATAAGGGGAAACAAAACAGCTATCAGAGGTTCATGGAAGGACTAAACTGAACGGGAAGGGGGATGGCAAAGGAAGTGGGACACAGGTGGGGCATCACATGTAGGGAAAACAAGGCAGAGAGAGAAAGGAAGGGGGCAGTGGTGGGTAATAATCCCTAGGAAGTGTGAGAGACCTGGGATGTGTAGATGCCCAGGGGTTATATGGGGGTGTGACTCTAGCTGAGACTCCTAGCAGTGGTTGATATGGATCAGGAATTGGTCACTTCTTTTAGCAAGACAGGACTCCTAGGGAAGGGATAAGGACAGTAACGCACCTCCAAAAACTCCCACCTTGTCTCTAGCCTACAAGTGCAGGGACAAAGACAGAGCAGAAACAGAGGGTATGGCCAACTGACTGCTCCAAATTGAGACCCGTCCCATGGGCAAGAAACAGTATCGGACACTATTAATAATACTCTGTTATTCTTGCAGATAGAAACCCTAGCATAACTGTCCTTTGAGAGACTCTACACAGAAGCCAATGGAAAGAGATGCAGAGATCCATGGCCAACATTAGATGGAGCTTGGGGAGCCTTATGGAAGAGTTGGGAGTAGGACTAAGGAAAACACAGGGGATGGGGACCCTACAGGAAGACAGAGTCAACTAACCTGCATCTTTGGAGGTTTCCAGAGACTGAATCACCAACCAGAGTGAACACAGGCTGGATCTTAGCATCTTGTACATATGTAGTGTATGAGCGGCTTGGTCTTCAGGCCAGTTCCTAAACAAATGGAGGAAGGTTTTTCATGAGTCTGTTGCCTGCCTGCCTGTGAAGCCCATTCCCCAAAATGTTCCACCTTGCCTGTACTCAGTGGGAGAGGATGTACCTGGCCTCAGTGGGAGAGGATGTACCTAGTCCTGCAGTGACTTGTGGGAGTGGGGGGGTGTAGTGTTGCACAGCTTAACATCCAGAGAGGGCTCCATATTCACAAAGGAGAGGGAGGTAGTGTAACAGAGGGAGGCTCGACATGAGGGAGTACTAGGAGGAAAGGGGGTAGCAGATATTGGAATGTGATATGAATGAATAAATAAATAAATAAATTTTTTAAAAATCTGCCAATTCATATTAGCCTATATTCATCTCATCTTTTAATTACTAATTAATATGGGAGAGTTCAGCCCTCTGTGTACAAATAAGTATATGGTATACAAAATAAATAGATAGACAGATAGATAAAATGATAGAGAGAGAGAGAGAGAGAGAGAGAGAGAGAGAGAGAGAGAGAGAGAGAGAGGTAGCTGAAGAAGACAAAGGTATGAATAAAATCAGTGTGTAGCATCTATCTGTGGTTTCTGCCTGTTGCATAAGTTCTTACCCTAACTTTTTTTTCAAGGGTGGTCTGTCACCTAGAAGTATAACCCAAATAAAACTTTCTGCCCTCCCCTCCAAAAGACTCCTTCATGAAGGATGAGTTCTGCACTTCTCTGTGAGTATAAGGGAAAATATTCATAGTGAAATTATGAATTATACTTGTTTAGGAAATACAATATAGACTGAATTGTTAAATTATGAATAAATATATATATTCACATATGAACATAACAACAATTAAGGAGAAACAGAGGCTATGAATTTGAAGTAGAACAATGAAGNATATATGAAATGGTTTAGAAAAAGGAAAAAAAGGGGGAAATCATGTGATTATATTATAACCTCAAAAATAAAATAAGTATCAAAAGATTCCTAGAGGCTTATTTTTAAGTATTCTTTGAAAATGTCAGTCTGTTTTGGTGATGGTCAACCCCTCTCTCCTCTGCCATCTATTATCATATTTGCCAGCCCCTGCATAGCTCTGTAACTTTGTGGCCACTTTTTACAAAAACACCCATGTTGTGCCATTCATATCTTCCTGGGATGGGGGTCATTCATTGGTACAGGGAAGGCCTGCCAGGAGTAACCTTCTTGAGGAAAACTGACTACTCCTGACCAGCAAATATAAATCACCAATAGCATAGCTAGGGATGAGACATGATCACCTTCCCTACTATATGCTCATATTTTGTCTGGCTTGACTTTTCATAGGAGGTTTTCAGTCCTTTTGAGTTCATATGTGCAACTTTCCTGGACCTCTACCATATCTGGTACTTATAATCTTTCTGCCCCATCTTACACGGTGAGTACTGAGCCTTGGGATGAAATGGTACTGAAATAGTCCACCAGTGAAAGGTTAAAATCATTATGCTTATTAAGTCAACTATGATGTAGTTAGTCCTCCACATAGCTGACAAAAGTGAGGTAGTACCCTGTGGGACAATGGGTAAAGGGAAATGAAATTTAAAATGAAATTTAAGGTCTGGGATTCATGCAACTTATATCCAGATAAATAGTTGTTTGTAAGCTTGGAAGCCTGAGGTGGAGAGCACAGTGAGACAAGCCTGGGCACGCCCAGGCAGGCCATTGTTGGAACATTCCTGGGACNGAACCAAATGTTCTGCTAACCCACCCCTCAGGTCTCCTAGCACTTCTGCCTTTGCACGTACCATTCTGCAAATGTGTGGTCATTCTGCTGAGTTTAAATGAGCCAATCACAGGTAACCACACCAATTCTTGCTAGTCCCTCCCCCTCCCCCTGTAAAAACCCCTAGCTTTCTGGCCATGAGGTCCGTGCCTCTGCCTCCTGCATGAGGTACGCGTCATCCCGGAGCTCCGCCCTTAAACTACCTCGTGTTTTTACATCAAGATGGTTTATTTGTGGGTTTTGGGCATCGCCTTCTTGAGACTAAAGCGGGAAGGGCTCCCCACGAAAGTCTTGTGTGGGCTATGCACAAACAGCCTGGTCTCCAGTCTAGTTGAGGTCTTGAACCCCAATGAAACCCAGTGATGGTAATTTACATGGACAGAAGGTGATCTCTCATGTCTACTGGATCCCTGGCTCCTGTTGAAGTTACCACCCCCACAGCTCTGAAAAGAGAGGCATGTGGCTAACAGTCACATACACAATGTCCCAAACTTCTGGCCTTCTGGCTAGACTCCTCCACACAGTTACCTAGCAACAGCAAGATAACAATCCCACTATAAGAGGGGCTGTTTGGCCCCTCCTCACCCTCTAAGCCCTCACTCCCTTTAAGCTTTCTTACTTTCTGGCTTTTCTTCTCTCTCTCTCTCTCTCTTTTCCCCTTTTCACCTCCTGGCCATGGCCAGTCTCTTCTTTACTTTTTCTCTTTCCCCCTACCTTTCTACAATAAAGTTCTAAAACCATAGACTGTCTGTGTTCATCAAGGTCCACTGTGCTTGTACTATGGGATAGACTTTCTCCTAATGAGCCGTGTCTAACCTCCCATCAGAAGGCCTTCCTGTGCTCCAGCAACAGACCAGATTTAGGACTCTTGCCTGCATGGTAACCTCTCTCCCTCTGCCCTCTTTCCATATCTCCGGGGCTGAGAGTGTCACCCCAGAGCCCCTCTTCTGTTCTCAGCTCCTCTGCCATATCCAGTGTGGGATGCCAGAGACTGAGAACCTGGTATTGGGGGCTGACCCTTGTCCACCCCCTGCCTTGTGGGATCATTGGCTTCACACAGCCAGATGCCCACCCAGGGCCACATGGAAAGAGTCTGGCAGTCCTCCCATGTCCACCTGCACAGAGCACAGAACTCTGGTCAGACATGGGCTCTTTCCTTTCCCTCCTCCCTCTTCCCCTACACCCACAGACACTCAGTACCCCAAAAAGACTCTTGGTAGTAAAAACATGGCAGAATAGTGTTTTGAAAGTCATATAACTGCAATCACATGGGTTTATCTAACTTGTTGATTTTCTCAAAGAACCAGCTCCTGGTTTGGTTGATTCTTTGAATAGTTCTTTTTGTTTCCACTTGGTTGATTTCANCCCTAAGTTTGATTATTTCCTGCCGTCTATTCCTCTTGGGTGAATTTGCTTCCTTTTGTTCTAGAGCTTCTAGGTGTGCTGTCAAACTGCTAGTGTATTCTCTCTCTAGTTTCTTTTTGGCAGCACTCAGAGCTATGAGTTTTCCTCTTAGGACTGCTGTCATTATGTCCCATATGTTTCGGTATGTTGTGGCTTCATTTTCATTAAACTCTAAAAAGTGTTTAATTTCTTTCTTTATTTCTTCCTTGACCAAGGTATCATTGAGTAAAGTGTTGTTCAATTTCCAAGTGAATGTTGGCTTTCTATTATTTATGCTGCTGTTGAAGATCAGCCTCAGTCCGTGGTGATCTGATAGGATGCATGAGATAATTTCAATATTTTTGTATCTGTCAAGGCCTGTTTTGTGACCAATTATATGGTCAATTTTGGAGGAGGTTCTATGAGGTGCTGAGAAGAAGGTATATCCTTTTGTTTTAGGATAAAATGTTCTGTAGATATCTCTTAAATCCATTTGTTTCATAACTTCTGTTAGTGTCCATGTGTCTCTGTTTGGTTTCTGTTTCCAGGATCTGTCCATTGGTAAGAGTGGGGTGTTGAAGTCTCCCACTATTATTGTGTGAGGTGCAATGTGTGCTTTGAGTTTTACTAAAATTTCTTTAATGAATGTGGCTGCCCTTGCATTTGGAGCATAGATATTTAAGATTGAGAGTTCACCTTAGTAAATTTTACCTTTGATGAGTATGAAGTTCCCCTCCTTGTCCTTTTTGATAAATTTGGGTTGGAAGTCAATTTTATTTGATATTAGAATGGCTACTCCAGCTTGTTTCTTTGGACCCTTTCCTTGGAAAATTGTTTTCCAGCAAAATTCATTACCACAATCAGATTCATAGAATTAAGAAAAATAAAGAACCCTACATGGTTATATACTTTTCTATTTTTTTTTTTTTTAGTTTTTTAATTAGATATTTTCTTTATTTACATTTCAAATGTTATCCCCTTTCCTAGTTTCCCCTCCAAAATATCCCATATCCCTTCTCCCCTCCCCCTGCTCCCAAACCCACCCACTCTCACTTCCTGGCCCTGGTATTCCCCTATACTGGGGCATAGAACCTTCTCAGGACCATCAGCCTCTCTTCCCATTGATGGCTGACTAGGCCATCCTCTGCTACATATGCAACTAGAGCCATGAGTCCCACCATGTGATCTGTTTGTTTGGTGGTTTAGTCCCTGGGAGCTCTGGAGGGGTGGGGGTTGGTACTGGTTAGTTTATATTGCTGTTCCTCCTATGGGGCTGCAAACCCCTTCAGCTCTTTGGGTACTTTCTCTAGCTCCTTCATTGGGGACCCTGTGCTCCATCCAATTTTCAATACCTTTAGGAAAGAAATGTAAAATCGGAATACATTTTTGTTTTATTTTGCATTTTTATTATTTTTGTTAATTCCATACCTTCCATCCTTATTATATTTATTCCCCTCCCAAGTCTCCCAACTCCATATATACCGACATTGTATCCTCATTGTTTTTAACCCAGAAAGTCTCATTACTGCTGATCTGTACTCTTGGAATGTAACCATCCTTTATAACATGTTAGACCACAAAGCAGGCATGCTCTTAAATAAAGTTAAGTCCTCTTAACCGCCTAGCTATTAATTATTTATAACTTTTCTGCTAGAGGTTGGACTTTGTGCCCAAAGTCACCATTCTTCACTGGGATTTGATCTGGCTTAAGCTTGCACAGCCACTGTGAATGAATATTTGCAACAACTATGCTCATTTCTGAAAATATTCATTCATTTTAGTCCCTCACTGTCTCTACCTCTAACTTCTGCTTTCACTTCCAAATTGATCCTTAAGCCTAATGAAGGATTGAGTGTGATAGAGCTGTTCTTTTTATGGTTAAGCCTATTCTGTGTCACTTATTCTTTGCAGTTTGACCAGATGTTTGCCTCAGTGTTGACTATTATATTAGCTCTACTTGCTTTTTGTTTTGTTTTTGTTTTTGTTTTTAGTTTGCTATGATAAAATACCATTCCAAGGCAACATAAAGACAGAACTTATTTTGGCCTGTGGTTCTAAAAAAATGCAGGTGTGATGGTTTGTATATGCTTGGCTTGGCCTAGGGAGTGTCACTACTAGGAAGTGTGACCTTGTTGGAGTAGGTGTGTCACTGTGAGTGTGGGCTTAATACTCTCACCCAAGGTGACTGGAAGTCAGTCTTCCACTAGCAGCCTTTGGATGAAGATGTAGAACTCTCAGCTTCACCTGTGCCATGCCTGCCTCAACACTACCCCATGCTCCCATCCTGATAACAATGGACTGAACCTCTGAACCTGTCAGCCAGCCACAGGTAAATGTTGTTCTTTATAAGAGTTGCCTTGGTCATGGTGTCTCTTCACAGCAGTAAAACCCTAAGATAGTAGGAAACACATTTCCAATTATAAGCATAAAAAAGAACTTTCTGAGCATAATCTTAGCAGTGCAAGCAAGAAGTCTGACAACTGATAAATGGAATTTAGTAAAAATGAAAAAATTCTTAGAACAATGAATACCAATGAAAATTGTGGCACGGCACAGAAGTAAGGAAAGTTGTCAAAAGACAAACAAATTAACAAGATAAATAGTTTTAAAATGTTCAATATCCTTAGGATTTGGAGAAATAAAAATTAAAAAGACAATATTTTTTCATGTAATATGATATAGCAACAATTAAATGGACCTAATATTTTTAGCATATCAGATATTGACAGGAAAAACTCACATAGCCTGTCATTGAATGTGAAAATATGGAGTATTTCTTCCCAATTCAGAGACAATAAAATTTTTTTATTCCTGCAACGGCTGTTTTTGTAGAGGTTCTCATTATGCTAGTCCTACACAGAAAATAAGTATAAAAGCAATCAGATTGAATAAGAAGAATGCTATGGCACTTGCAAAGTTTGTGCTATATATTCAGGTGAAAAAAATATGCTGGAGCTAACAAGTCCAGTTCTTTGTATAACATAAAATCAACGTGTAAAACAAACTCCTTTCAATATATTAATAATGAATAAAAAAATCACAAAATTTGTGTAAACTCTTGAAAACTATCATGGCTTGGATATTAAGTGTCTCATCTAAAAGTAAATGTGTTCACTGAAGGGATCTCTCTGAAGAAAGTGCCCTCATGCCACTGAGAGTGGAAGTGAGATGTATTCACAGGCAGAGACTGGGTAGCTCCTGAAAGGCTTTGGCCCTGAGGACAGTTTGCATTCTCTCAGCTTACACACTAAAACCACAAGTTTGGGTGAGCAAGCAAGCAAGTTGGGTTTCCCAGAAGCACAGGTGGAATTTTGCATTTTGCTTCTTAAAAGGCATATGTTACAGTTGATACATAGAAACTTTTCAAGTCAGGTTGTTGTGGGCAACAACCTATTTTGTTTCAACAGTTTCTGCAGTTCCTCTCTTCAAGGTACGGAGATAAAATCATGTTTTGCAGTACATTCAGTACTATCAGTAAATCACTAAATAAGTCAATACTTCAATATATAATAACTTGTCATTTCTACCTTATTCTACCCCACATCGGGGTCTTTTTCCCCATATTGTAATCATAAGGTTACTAATTTCATCAGTGGTTTAGTATTACTGAAATCACAGCTGAATGCTCTATTCAGAGGCAATGCATAGTTGGAGAAAGTAGCTAACAGTGGAGTGACTTTGGATGGTATGATTGTATCTGCAGTCCTTTTCTATAGAAACATGGCTCTATGATATTAGACTTTATCTCTGTCCCAAGGTGATGAGGCCAATTGACAGTAGGGACCACTACATGCTAAATAAGTCTTCCCTCCCTTCTGTTTTTGGTTTTGATATTTTATCACTGTGACTGAAAGGTGAATGGTTGGATCTGGGGACTTTGCTTGGGATCAAGGAACTTGCCTTGCAAGCTCAAAGCCTTGGGTTTTGCCCTCAGCTCTGAAAAACAAAATACCAGTGGAAGTAATCTTGAAAAGGAAAAGCTGATTCTCAAATTCAATAGTATGAGAAGGCAAATGAACTAATGTGTTTCCACCATAGAGCTATATAAACAACTCTATGTTTAAAACTTTTCTAAAAGAAAGTAAAGGAAATAAAAACTGGAGAGTCACACTAGGTTTTTTTCTATCAGAAGATTCCATATATAAGTAAGCCATTTATCTAGTAATGTAATATTATAATTGAAATCTAGACAAAATATATAAGTAATAGCATATGTAAATTAAATATACACTAAAAAATTATTTTGAAACCTTTAAAGACCCAAGATGACTGCATTGGTGTGTGATATAGGTTGTTTTGGAAAAGACAATGTCCAGTAACTAAATATCTGTTCTTGTGTTTAATAAAGTTGTTTTAGAACACTCTATGCTCATAAATTCATGATTTTCTAATTTACAATAAACAGCAGAAGTCAGGCCATTTCTACATAGGTGGTATAGCTTATGAGAGTGTAAGTACTTATTGCCTATCTTTATGAAATAAAAAAGGCTTGTCAACACTTTAGCATTTTTAATGAAAACAATACTGAAAAGAAGCATATGAGAGTGTAGCAGAAATAATTTCACTGCATTTAAATAGCTTATGTGTTCTGAATGGGTATCACTGCTTTGGAACCCTAATCTCAACATCATGCTAAGCCCTCTAATCCTGGGAGCCTGGTACCTTCACTGAAACAGCTGAGGCTTGCTGACAGTACCACAGAGTGATGCACATTCCCAGACCCCATGTGCTTGTCCAAAGAGAAGCAAATGAAGCTCAGTTTCCTTTTAGTATATTAGGTGAACAGGGCACATTACATTTCAGTGCCAAGTGAATTTAACTGTGTCACCAGACATGCTACAACAAACAAACAAACAAACAAACAAAAAACCCTGCTATGTATAAGCCATAGTAGCATGCAGAGTATCACTTCATTCATTGAGAACAGTACACACATGTATGTGTAAAACTACTTATCACCACTGCAAATACTTTCACCAATGGAGAGTAAGTACCTAAATTAACAGCAAACATAGAGGTAAACATAAAAGGGATATGGATGAGATGGAGAAATGATAGCAAACAAAAAGACAGAAAACTATGATACAAGGAAACACAGAAAATTTCCATCCATTTGTGTAAACAAGACCCAGGTGTGTCCGCTCCACTCAAACTTCCTCATCAGGAGCATGTATGTGTCACTGGCATCCTCATTTGAGTGTGCAATGTTGAGAGTCAAGGGGCTCAGATGGTGCCTAACTTTCGGTACTGTGGCACATGGAGCCTTTCTCAGAGAGCATCTCCTCCCCTCTGAGCAGTTGCTTATCTCTAAGGAGAAACTTGAAAAACCTGTGTGCGCATGCTGTGTTGTGGCCCATTTAAGTAATTACCTTCCTAAGTTCCCATTTCTTCTGCCATTAAAGAAAACATTGCTTTCTTAACTATGTCTGTCTTACCGCTTAAGTATAGTACTGTCCTGTTGTGAATCTAAACAAATGCTGAATTAAAGGAAAAAGAGGAAACCCTTCCTTAGAAATAACTACACTAACATATCCACCCAGAGAAGGATAAATTAAGGAGCACACAGGAAGAAAAATTGTCAACTTCTAAAATGATCATAAAAATACAGCTAGTATATGGAAGAGGTAAAAATAAAGAGAAATTGAAAGAGTATGTGCATACAATGAAAGCAGAGGACAAAGACCAAATGGTTCTTAGCTTACCATGTTGTACCTACCTTGATTGCAGGTCAAAAAAATATACACCTTGATAAGTGTGACAGTCACATTGGTGAGCACAAAATAAAAGAGAGCAAAGGAACAATCGCCTAACACTAGAAAAAACTACTACATTTTATAATATTTTCATAATTTTAAATTTTAAAATAACTACACCATACCCCCAATTCCCTTTCTTCCTCCCCACCTCTCCCTATGTGCCCTTACACTCTTTCAAATTTATGCTGTTTTTTTTCTTTATCATTGTCACATATGGGTTCTAAACACAACTTGAACAATGATAACACCAATGGACATGCAAACATGGAAAGAAGAAAGCGTGTACAGTTTCAAACCTAGACAAAACAAAACAAACAAACAAACAAAAAAACTGCATGCATCCAAGGAGCACTGAAAACAGGAGAAATGGTCTGTCCCAGAGAAGAGTCCTACAATTCCTTAACCAATACTACACTTTTCCTGAGATTTACATTTACTTTAGTGTTCTTTTTAATATACAACCCTCCTGCATTGACATCTGGAGAGCAGAGATGGTAAGATAGCCTAATGACATTAAGTTTAAAGAGACCAAGTATGTATTTGTACATTTACCCAGAATTCCACTTTTGATAAAAGCACTGAAATCAAGAGTTTGAAAATTGGTGTCCAATGTTTTAGCATTATCTATGCAGATAAAAATTGAAAAGAGTTGATGTTCTGGCTAGTGTTATATCAACATGATACATGCTATAGACATCTGAAAGGAGGAAATCTCACTTTAGAAGATGCTACAATAAGATCAGGCTAGAGACAAATCTGTAGGGCATTTTCTCAATTAATGATTGATTTGGGAGTGTCCAGTCTACTCTGGATAATGCAACCCCAGGTTGTCCTGGGTTCTATAAGGAAGCAGTCTTTGGAAGCCATTAAAAGTAAACCAATAAGTAGCACCTCTCCGTGACCTCTGTAACAGCCCCTGCTCTAAGTTCCTGTCCTGTTTGAGTTCCTGCCTTGGCTTTTGGCTTCCTACAGTGGACTATGATACTAGATGTGTAATCCAAATAAATCCTCCTCACAAGTTACTTTAAAAAATTATTTATTTAATTCATGCAATACATCCTCTCAACTCTTTTCCCTCTTGATATTTCTCCCACTTCCCCTCCACTCCTGTAGATCCACAACATTTCCCTGTCTCCCCCAGAAGAGAACAGGCATCCCAGGGACACCAAGCAAACATGCCACAAACAAGATGCAAGTAGGCCAGGCAAACACCCTCACATCAAGAATGGAAGAGGCAGCTCAGTGAGAGGAAATGGTCGCCAAAAGAGGTAAGAATCAGAGACTCCCAATCTCAGTGTCAGAAGTTTCTCAAAACTCCAAGCCAAGAACCATAACATATGGGGATGAAAACATAGCTCAATTGTGAAGACCAGGATGTTTTCCAAAGGATCATGTTCAATTCCCAGATCATACATGGCAGCTCACTACTGCCTGTTAACTCTAGTTCTGGGGAATCTGACAACCTCACATATGTAGGCAAAACAATAGCACAGTCGACACATTAAAAAAATACATCTAAAGGAAATGAAGGAGCAATGGTTCTGAAGTAGTAGGGAGGAAGGAGAGGTTGTGATCAGGATGTATTATATGAGAGAAGTATAAGTTTAAAACTGGAATTAAATAAAAACAAGATAAGACAGGTGGCATGATGGATAAGGTGTTGGCCTTCCAAATTGCTTTTGATCACGGTGTCTCACTACAGAAATAGTAACTCTAAACAATACAGTTGTATATTAGCTAAAAATTTTAAGAAACTTATATTAAAATATTTTAAGTAGGATACATGTTACTCTTAAGAAAAATTAATTAAGCCTGAATCTATCAAAGATTAGGATTTATTCAGGTCAAAGAGACAAAAAACTTAAACTTTAAAATAAATTTCTATTTTCTACCTGAGAGAGAACAGAGAACACAAAAGGTTACATTTCACTGTGGATTGAAATGTGATAAACCGGGCAATGGTGTTTGCAGGTTGATCACAATCAAAGATGGGTACATCCTGAGAGCACAGTGAATACATTTTGCTATTATTAAAGGCATGGGCTTAAAAATGTAGAAGTAAATATATTTAAATTTGGTTAGTTTCTTTCTATGCTTTTCACAGGTTTCCTTGTTATTTGTACTGCCTAGGAATGATGTAGCCAATATCCTAACAAGATGCTGACTCTTAGAGTTTTAAAATTCCATATCCAAGGCTGTGTCAATAAATTTCTAGTTATTACAAAATACTGAGACTTTTGCATCCTATTTCAGCAGCAAACAAGTGAACTCTGAAACCAAAACATTATTGGTGTTCTCAAAATTATAGGAAACTTTATTAAAGAAGAAGGATTGAGATTAGCATTTTATTTAATTAGATTTCTTAAATTTAATTTGATTTAGTAAAAATACATACTTTTATATTTAATAATGATGAATAAAGTCATTATTGAAAGAGAATATCTGTAGATGAGCAGTGAGGTCAAATGGATAATGGGTCAAAGATTTGTAAGACACAAGCTTGAGGTCACTGTCTACCTCAGGGCAAAAATGAATAGTTAATTTATAAGTCATCACAATGGACCTTTAATCGCATTGGATACAGGTGGATATGCTATCTGGGTTAATAGCCATTCCTAATATCTTCAGACACCTCCTTTGCTTTATTTTTAATCACTGGCCACTTTTATTCAGTGTGTTTTAGTGATTTGTTCCTTTGTACCTTAATATTTTAATTTGGAAAACTCAAGAGGTCAAACATGATTCTGTATCATTAATATCTAGAACATGATCTCATCAAGTCTCTATTTGCTTTCTTTGGTCAATCCAGACTTTATTTTCATAGTCATGATTTTGTCATTATGCCTAGGCTTCTGTACCATCTTGCCTTTACTGAAATTATACAAAAACATTAATTTATCAGTTGCATATAGATGTGCATATCTATATATGTGAGTGTATGTATGTTTTTCAAAAACAAAGTCTTACTCATCTCAAGTACCATAAGATAGATAAGATAGATAACAAAATCCCAAGCACCATGCATTAGAAAAACTTCCATTGAGTCAGGGAAGGGCTAGTGACAACAAAACCTATATAGACTATTGCTGTTGCCTTTGGTTGACTCCCAGATATTGAAGGTAAATCCATATTTCTGAAGACACATTTTCGATACTGGTCTTACATGATTCTATCTAAACTCAACTTGAAAACACGTTTTCAGAGATCTAGTTTCCACAGTACCAGAAAAACACTATACAATCTGCCAAAGGATTGAAGCAATCAATAGCTTGACTAAGCTGTGACACCTGTGAACCACAATGACCAGAATGATAAGATAGCCATCCTAACAACTAATGATTTTTAGAAAGATACAGAATTGGCCTCTTCAAGGGATAACACCCCTGGATTGGATATCCAATACAAAATGGTCAGATCTGAAAAATATATAATCAAACAATAAAAATGTGCTTTTTGTATTTTGACAGACTGAGTTCCCATATACGCACTGATCTCTATTCATTCTGTCCCTTGCTCTTCAAAAATGTGCCCTATTGGCTTCTAAATTGTAAACATGTTTGGAACAAACCAAGTGAATTAGCAATGTGAAGACTTCCTTTTACCTGGGAGTCCTCTTGCTACACATAGCTATCGGGAAAGGTTTTAAACCCCTTTTATGCCATTGCTCCAGTGTTATTTTCACTCTGATACTTTCTATGACATAGCACACCATTTGCTTGTTCTCTTGTACTTTTGGCAGAATTGTAAATCAGCTCACACTGTCCTTCTGGTTCATTGTTTTTACTATAGAGGTTAAAATCTCATACACATTTTCTTACTTATTACATTTATTTGTTATTATTTATTACCCACAAGTAGAATGTAAGTTATTCAGAACAAATATATTAGCTTAGTTCATTGCTATGCCCACTTCATAATAGTAACCAGAATATTTTAGATAGATAGAATGATCAGTGAATGGATAGGTGGATGAATAATGGATGGATAGGTTGGTGGATATAAAGATGGATTAATGAAAAGAACAGAGACCACCAGTTGAACCAGCACCTCTTGTTGAAAATGCTGTCTTTTTCCCACTGGATGGTTTTAGCTCCTTTGTCAAAGATAAAATGACCATAGATGTGTGTGTTTATTACTGGGTCTTTAATTCTATTCCATTGATCTACCTGCCTGTCAATATGCCAATACCATGAAGTTATAATCGCAATTGTTCTGTAGTACAGCTTAAGGTCAGGGATGGTGAAGTCCCCAGAAGTTCTTTTATTGTTGAGAATAGTTTTCAGTTTTCACTATCCTGGGGTTTTGTAATTCAAAATGAATTCATAAATTGTGCTTTCTAACTCTATGAAGAACTGAGTTGTAATTTTGATAGGGATTGCATTGAATCTATACATTGCTTTTGACAAGATAGCCATTTTTACTATATTAATCCTGCCAATCCATGAGCATGTGAGATCTGTCCACCTTCTGAGATCTTCTTGGATTTCTTTCTTCAGAGACTTGAAGTTCTTGTCATACATATCTTTCACTTGCTTGGTTAGAGTCACTCCAAGGTATTTTATATTATTTGTGACTATTGTCAAAGGTGCCATTTCCCTAATTTCTTTCTCAGCCTGTTTATCCTTTGAGTAGAGGAAGGCTACTGATTTGTTTGAGTTCATTTTAGGAGTTTTCTGGTGGAATTTTTGGGTCACTTAAGTATACTATCATCTGCAAATAGTGATATTTTGACATATCCCTTTCCAATTTGTGTCCCTTTGACCTCCTTTTATTGTCTAATTGCTCTATTTAGGACTTTGAGTATTATATTGAATATGTAGGGAGGAATGGCTAAAATAAAAAACTCAGGTGACAGCAGAGCCTGGAGAGGATGTGGAGGAAGAGAAGTACTCCTCAATTTTTGGTGGGATAACAAGCTAGTACAACTCTGCAAATCAGTCTGGCATTTTCTCAGAAAATTGGATATAGTATTACCTGAGGACACAGTTATGCCACTCCTGGGTATATACCCAAAAGATTCTCCAACATATAACAAGGACACATGCTCTACTATACTCATATCAGCCTTATTTATAATAACCAAAAGCTAGAAAGAACCCAGATGTCCTTCAACAGAGAAATGGATACAGAAAACTTGGTACATTTGTGCAATGAAGTACTAATCAGCTATTAAAAATGATGAATTCATGAAATTCTTAGGCAAATGGATGGAACTAGAAAGTATAATCCTGAGTGAGGTAACCCGGTCACAAAAGAACACAGGTGGTATGTACTCACTGATAAGTGGATATAAGTCCAAAAGCTCAGAATATCCAAGATATAATTCACACACCACATGAAGTTCAAGAAGGAAGAGGACAAAAGTCTGGTTGTTCTAGGTTTTGCAAACTTTATATGCCCCAGTACAGGGCAATGAAAGGGCCAAGAAGTGGGAGTGGGTGTGTAGGGGAGCAGGGTGGAGGGAGGATATAGGAACTTTCGGGATAGCATTTGAAAGTAAATAAAGAAATTATCTAATTTAAAAAAACAAAGTAACAAAATACTCACAGGAGCAAATATGGAGCAGAGACAGAAGGAAAGGTCTTCCAGAAACTGTCCCACCTGGGGATCTTACTAGTGTACAGTCACCAAAATGCAGACACTATTGTGGATGTCAAGAAGTATATGTTGACATAAGCCTGATATTGTTGTCTACTGAGAGGTTCTGCCAGAGCCTGCTATATACAGAGGTGGATGCTTGCAGTCAACAATTGAACTGATCACAGGGTCCCCAATGGAGGAGTTAGAGAAAGGACTGAAGGAGCTGAAGGATTTTGAAATCCTATAGAAAGAACAACAATATTAACCAACTAGAGCTCCTATGGTCTAAACCACCAACCAAGGAGTTCACATGGAGGGACCTATGGCTCCAACCGTATATGTAACAGAAGATGGCCTTGTTGGGCATCAATGGTAAAAGAGGCCCTTGTTTCTGTGAAGCGTTGATGCCCAGTGTAGAGAAATGCTAGGGCAGGGAGGCAGGAGTGGGTGGTTGGAGAGGGGTACACCCTCATAGAAGCCATAGGAGGGGGGATGGGATAGGGTATTTCTGGAGGGGAAATTGGAAAAGGGAATAACATTTAAAATGTAAATAAATAAAATATCCAGTAAATATAAATAAATAAAATATGTATCAAGGGTACAGAAGAAAGAAGGAAAAAAAAAAAAAAAGAACAGAGACTATATGAGGGAATGGTTGTTAGCAGTGTTAATAGATTCAAGACGCTTGCCAAATGAAAAGTTTAGGAAAAGATGCAATGTTTTCATTATGACCTCATAAAATCATGGTATTATTTAAAAATTACAGAAACACTATTTCTCAAAATAGAAATGGATTACTTCTAGGAGCCAAGGTTATGAAGCAGATACTCAGAAAATAATTTTATCTTAGTCTACGAACTTACTTCTCCTTATTTTTATACATTTATGTCTGTATACTAGACAACATTCTTCCATACTTCCTTTAGAAAATACAGCATTATGAAAGGATGAGTTGGAATGTATATGCTTCTATGTGTGCCTTAAGGTGCATCATTCTCAACATTTTTTTTACATAAAAAGAAAAGAAAATAGCATACTGAACATTTTGTAAGGATGGCATAACAGAGATGATAGGTTTTAAAGTTATTCTTATATTTGGCATTTTATTTGAATTTTATTTAAATGGAATATTTTATTCCTAATTGAGATTATTACATAGTGACAGCTAACAATTTGTTGGCTTAGTATATAATAAACTGTGTGACTAATGTAAAGAAATAATTTCTCATCTGATTAAATTCACCTTGTGCTTGTTTCATGAGTCCTACTTACAAAAAGTGTAATCTTATGATTTCAGGTAGAGTAAGTCAACAAACAATATAACCATACCATATCTGTCCATTAGCTTCAAATTCAAAACTTATTATATTTAATTTGTCCATGTAATTATTTCTATGAACTCATTTATACTCATAAAATTTCTTTCATAATACAAGAAAAAGAACAAGAACTTCTTGAGTAAGGTAATAGTTGAAAGTACATGGAGGACATTCTAGAACAAACAGCTTTGGAATCAGTATTCTCTTTTCCATAATACTTATGAACGAACTATCATTTAATATTACCCTCTCACCATAATAGTCTGGAAATTTTATTACAATGAATGTTCAGAATTTCCATATGCATATTCATGTCTACCATTTTTTTCTGTTGAAAGGATGAAACATTACAACCAAATACAACTTGGTAAGGATGAAATTATTTTGCTCAGGGATAGCAGTACATTATCAGGGAAAGCCAAGACAGGAAATCAAATCAGAATCCAAGAAGCAAGAACTTAAGCAGAGACCCCAGAGAAACACTGTTTACTAGCTTTCCCCCATGGTTTGCTCCTCTTACTTTCTTAAATAATACATAACCTCTTGTCTGGAGTGACACCACACACTGTTACTGTGTAGGCCCTACACATGAACTATTAATTAAGAAAGGTTCCAAGAGATTTGCCTGCAATACAATCGGATTGATGATTTTCTCACTTAAGGTTCATTCTTCCCAGTACCCTAGCATGTGGCTAGTATATAAAATCAAAGCAGCATAATTGATCCCTAGTCAACTTTACAGATAAATTCATTAAACCAATAAGCTATCTATTCTGATTTATTCCCATGTTTTCATGTTAATATAATTATATAAATCAATATAACTGGCTTTCTGTACTGTGCCTTCTGCTGTGACAGACTGTCAGTTTGTTTGTATCTCTGAAGACCCCACATTCTGAAAACCTCCCAGGAGATCTGCTGCTTTCAGGGTGATGGGTATGTGGCCTTCCCAAATAAACAGAACAGCTGGGAACCCTGAGGAGCCCAGCAGACTCAAGACATCCCTTCAGCTCTAATCACAACCCCTTCTAGACTGTTCCTTCCACCAGGTCAGATCATCAGTTAGTCTGCCCCTTAAAAGGCCCCACAGACTGGAGGTCTCCCAGAAGATCTGCTCCACCCAGAAGAACAGAACCTACAGTCTGAATGCATCTTAGGAGATATGCTGAATTCAGGGCAACAGACTCCCCAGTCTAAAGTCCTTGCAGGATATCTGCTGCACCCAAAGGAACAAACAAAACTGACTGAAGGCCTTTCACGAGATCCACTGCAGCCAGGGAAACAGATTATCAGCAATCATGCCCCTCTGAAGATCCAGTAGTCTGAAATCTGCCCAGGAGATCTGCTATTTCCAGAGTCACAGGTCTCTTAGGAGACTTGCAGTAACCCAGGGACACAGGAAGCAGGCTCCAGACAGAGACACCAAAGCCAATTAACATCAGAGATAACCAGATTCAAGAGGCAAGCACCAGAGCATAAGCAACAGAAAACAATATACTCTGGCACAATCAGAAACTAGTTCTCCCACCACAGGAAGCTATGGATGTCTCAAAACATCTGAAAACTAGGATGCTGTCCTAAAATCCTATCTAATGAAAATAATAGAGCCCTTTATGGAGGATATACATAACTCACTGAAAGAAATACAGGAAAATGCAGGTAAGCAGGTAGAAGACTTTTAAGAGGTATAAAATAAATACATTATAGGAATATTGAAAATACAATCAAACAGGTGAAGGAATTGAACAAAGTGGTCCAAGACCTGAAAATGGAAGTAGAAACAACAAAGAAAACACAAATGTAGGCAACACTAAAAAGGGAAAACCTAGGAAAGTGGTGAGGAACTACAGATACAAGCATCAACAACAGAATGCAAGAGATAGAAGAGAGAGTCTCAGGCATAGAAGATACCTTAGAAGATATCAGTACAGTGGTCAGAAAAAATTCAAAATAGAGAAAAAAAAAAACGAATCTAAAACATCCAGGAAATCCAGAAAACAAATTGAAAGACTAAATCTAAGAATAATAGGAATAGAAGGGAGCAAAGCTTTCCAGCTCAAAGAATCTCAAAATTTCTTCAACAAAAATCATAGAAGAAAACTTCCCCAACCTGAACAAAATGATGGCCATAAATGTACAAGAAGCCTATAGAACACCAAATAGATTGGACCAGAAAATAAAATCCTTTTGTCACATAATAATTAAAAACAATAAATGCACAGAACAAAGAAAAAATATTTAAATCCTTAAAGTAAAAAGGCCAAGAAATATATGAGGGGAGACCTATAAGAATTACACCAGACTTCTCAACAGAGGTCCAAAAATCCAGGTGAGCCTGAACAGAGGTCAGGCAGACCCTAAAAGAACTCAAATTCACAGGCTACTATACCCTGCAAAACTCTCAATGACCATAGATGGAGAAATCTAAATATTTTATGACAAAACCATATTTAAACAATCTCTATCTACAAAGCCAGCTCTTCAGAGGATTTTAGAAGGAAAACTCCAACACAAGAATGGTACCTACAAACACACACACACACACACACACACACACAAACAAAAAACAAAAATTGAAAACAACAACAACAACACAACCCCAAGATATAAATCATCTTACAACAAAACCAAAAGGAGAGAATTACATATAGAAAATTCCACCTACAACCACCATAACAAAAAAACATAGCAAGAACTAACAATTACCTGTCTTTAGTATCTTTCAACATCAACAGACTAAATTCCCCAATAAAAAGACATAAGCTAACAGACTGGATACACAAAGAGGAACCAGCATTTTGCTGCATACAAGAAACATACCTCAATCACAAAGACAGACTAAAAGGCTGGAAAAAAGTCTTCCAAGCAAACGATTCCAAGAAACAAGCTGGAGTTGCCATCCTAATATCCAATAAAATGCACTTTTAACAAAAAGTTATCAAGCAATATTGGGAAGGATACTTCATATTCATCAAAGGAAAAACTCTTCCAAGAGACTCTCAACTCTGAATAACAATGCTCCAAATACAAGGGCAACAAAATTTATATAAGAAATTTACTAAAGCTCAAAACACACATTGAATCCCACACAATAATAGTGGGAGACTTTAACTCCCTACTCTCACCAATTGACAGGTCATTGAAACAAAAACTAAATGGAGACACAGTGATTCTTACAGTGGTTATGAACCAAATGCATTTGAAAGATATATAAAAAATTTTCACCATAAAACGAAAGAATATACCTTCTTCTTGACACCTCATCGTACCTTCTCCAAAATTAGCTATATCATCTGGAATAACAAAAAAACCTAGGATAGAAAAGCTATTCTCAACAATAAAAGAACCTCTGGTCAAATCACCATTCCTGACCTACAGCTGGACTACAGAGCAATTGTGAAAAAAACTACATGGTGTTGGTACAGTGACATAAAGGTAGATAAATGGAATTGAATTGAAGACCCAGAAATAAAATCACACACCTATGTTCATTTGATCTTTGACAGAGGAGCTAAAAACCACACAGTGGATAAAAGACAGCATTTTCAGCAAGTGGTGCTGGAGCAACTGGTGGTTAGCATGTAGAAGAATGCAAGTCAATTCATTCGTATCTACTTTTACAAATCTCAAACCTATGTGGATTAAGGAACTCCACATAAAACCAGCGACACTGAAACTCATAGAGGAGAAAGTGGG
Organism: Mus pahari; assembly: GCF_900095145.1. Taxonomy (NCBI): domain Eukaryota; kingdom Metazoa; phylum Chordata; class Mammalia; order Rodentia; family Muridae; genus Mus; species Mus pahari. The sequence goes on from NC_034591.1 coordinate 80,825,694, forward strand.
AAAGAGCCTCAAAGATATAGGCACCAGGGAAAAATTCCTGAACCACAAATGGCTTATGCTGTAATATCAAGAATCGACAAATGGAACCTCATGAAACTGCAAAGCTTTTGTAAGGCAAAGGACACTGTCAATAATACAAAAAGGCAACCAATAGATTGGGAAAAGATCTTTGCCAATCCTAAATCCAATAGAGGGCAAATATCCAATATGTACAAAGAACTCAAGAAGTTAGACCCCAGAAAACCAAATAACCACATTAAAAATGGGGTACTAATTTAAACAAAGAATTCTCAACTGAGAAATACAGAATGGCTGAGAAGCACATAAAAAAAATTCAACATCCTTAATCAGTAGGGAAATGCAAATTAAAACAACCTTGAGATTCCTACTCACATCAGTCAGAATGTCTAAAATCAAAAACACAGGTGACAACAGAGCTGACAAGGATGTGGAGAAAGAGGAACACTTCCCCAGTCCTGGTGGGATTGCTAGCTGGTACAACCACTCTGGAAATCAGTTTGGCGGTTCCTCAGAAAATTGGACATAGTACTACCTGAAGATCCAGCAATACCACTCCTGGGCAGAAGAGACTCCAACATGGAATAAGGCCACATGCTTCATTATGTTCATAGCAGCCTTATTTATAATAGCCAGAAGCTGGAAAGAACCTAGATGTCCTTCAACAGATGAATGGATACAGAAAATGTGGTACATTTACATAATGGAGTACTAATCAGATATTAAAAACAATGAATTGATGAAATTCTTAGGCAAATGGGTGGATCTGGAGGATATCATCCTGAGTGAGGTTACCCAATCACAAAAGAACTCACTTGATATGCACTCACTGATAAGTGGATATTAGCCCAGAAACTTAGAATACCCAAGATACAAATCACAAAACACATGAAACTCAAGTAGGAAGACCAAAGTGTGGATACTTCGATCCTTCTTAAAAGGAGGAACATAATACCCATGAAAGGAGTTACAGAGACCAAGTTTAGAGTTGAGACTGAAGGAATGACCATCCAGAGACTGCCCCACCTGGGGATCCATCCCATATACAACCACCAAACCTAGTCACTGTTGTGGATGCCAACAATAGTTTGCTGACAGGAGCCTGATAAAGCTGTCTCCTGAGAGGTTTTCCCAGTGTCTTACAAATACAGAAGTAGAAGCTCACAGCCATCCATTAGACAGAGCACAGGGTACACAATGAAGGAGCTAGAGAAAGTACCCTAGCTGAAGGGGTTTGTAGCCCCATAGGAGAAAAATCAGTATGAACTAGTAACCACAGAGCTCCTGGGACTTAACTCCCAATCAAAGAAAACACATAGTGGGACTCATGGCTCTAGCTGTATATGTAGCAGAGGATGGCCTAGTCAGTCATCAATGGGATTAGAGGTCCTGTGAAGGCTCTATGTCCGAGTATAGGGCAATGCCAGTGCCAGAATGTGGGAGTGGATGGGTTTGGGAGCATGGGTAGTGGTAAGGGGATAGGGGATTTTTGGAGGGGAAACTAGGAGTGGGGATAACATTTGAAATATAAATAAAGGGAATATCTCATTTTAAAAAATTAAAAAAAGAAAGGAAGATTCATACAAAAAAGTTAGAAATAAAAAATTGTTGAAGTTTAGTCTTTTACTGTCTATTGTAATGCTAAGTGCAAATCTCCAAGACCTGGAATCTGCATGTAGCCCCTGAGACCCTGTCTTAAAGTTAATTCAGATTGGTGAATAAAATGCACACAGTCAATAGCTGGACAGAAGAGACATCGATGGGGTTGAAATTTGGAAGGCTTGGAGAGAAAGAAGGAGGAGGAGGAAGAAGGAGAAGAGCCATTATGGAAGAATATGGGAAATGGAGAACTGCCATGGTTTAAGGACCAAGAGAATTGCGATCGCCTAACTTGCCAGCAGGAAAGACGCGCCACAACAGGATCCTTCTGCAGACGTTTTTAAACAGGTTTTATTGCTGAAGTGAAAAGGCCTCGAGCCTGAAAATTGGTGCTGCTTAAATAGGCCTAAGAGGAATGTGTCACTCTATGATTGGTGCTCACTATATACCCTCATTTGCATGCTCTGGGCATGAGCTGTGACTCATCATCTGTGCTGTTTGAGCATGTACACAACAGTTGTCAGTTAGCTGTAAGTTAGTTGGCCGACGCCCTTCGGGCTCAGGTGCCATCTTATAATGGTGAATGTGGCTTCCCACACCAGAGAGTTGACCAATAGGTTTAAGATCAGCCCAGAAGGAGCATAGTAAATAGTAAGTTATAACTTGGGGTTATTGAAAGTAGATTCTAATAGCATGGAGGGTAGGCAGCTACCCAGCTATTGTGCTGCCTAAGGCATATGAGAAAATATGAAAAAAATTATTAAAGATAATTTCTAAAGAGTAGTTTTTCAACAAACTCTATTTCGGTTAAGGGACAATAAAAATGCTCTCATGCTCTCTCTCTCTCACATACACATAAGAATATTCTTTTACAATTTGACCTGCTTTCTTTTACTAATAATATTACAAAGAGTTCAGGAAGGCAAAAGAGAACATTGGTAATTGATGACAGGAATCATTGAAAGGTACAAAACTTATTACGCTAAAATAAACACTGTTTAAAGGAGAAAGATTACTTTTGATTTTGTATATACTACAAATACATGAATAAAGTCATGTGTTTAAAGTATAAGATATAGTTTTGATAGCAATGGAAAATGAACATTGAATTCTTCACTCAATCTCCTCATTTTTTGCAGTATGGTAAAGCAATTAATCCCATTATAAGCACTTAGTCACAGAGAGTAACAGGCCTGATTGTGAGACAGATTAAACAGATTAAAACAGATCACGTGGAAATGGTATCACCAATAATGCTCAAGGACTAAGAAAACAAAACAAAACAAAACAAAACAAAACAAATCTTATGAAGGATTAATTTGATTCTAAAAACAAAAATAAAGTACCGATTCATTCTTTTTCAACTTGACAATTCATCATTTGTACAAGTGCCTTGTAAAAACATACTTCTCTAAAACTTGGTGGTCCCAAGTAAAAACAACAAACAACTCATTCTTGATAAACAAAAGGAGATGGAGGCAAGAATAACAACCAATGTGAGTCATGTTACAGCATAGTGACACAGTGACACTTAATTCAGAAATATTCTTGGAAACACACCTTGTTAAAATGCAAACAGAACATATTGAATATTGCATTATTCATAATCTTTATTCAAATTTCTTTTTCCATAAGCACCAGTGTATATTTAATGATTAAATAAAGCATAAAATAGTGACATCTATCTCTTAAAATTCCAATATCATTTTCATAAAAGACCTTATAGTGTACTAAAGCTGTATCTTTTGATTAAAAGAAACCATGGGGGAAATCTGTAAGTTCTATGAAATGTATGTCAGAGATATTAAAGAACTCAAAAAAAAAAATCTGTCTTTAATTTAACAAAACATTTTCTTGTTTCTTTTGGCTCTAAACCAATGTAAAAATAATTTTCTTATATATAAAACCTATGAGAATATTAATAATGAAAGTTTGTACTTCATTAGTGAAGAATTTTAGAGACATGTTGAAAGAAAAGCTCAATTGGGAATATGGGATTCCAATTTGTAGCTCCTAGAATATTTATTGACAAAAGTGATGTTTTCAAAGTAGGTTGCCATGTTGAATTAGGACTGATTTATTTGCATCCAGTTAAATACTCAACATTTATTTACTTGTTTTTTGTCTTGATTCTAGTCTTCATTAAAGAGTACAACAACTATAGCCAACCTCTGAATCTCAATTTTCTCTTTTGAATGAAGTCAATGACACTATTAGATTGAAAGAACATATATAAATAACAGATTAAACCTAATGTGAAAAATGCAGATGTGAATTAGGAGGAATTTCAAGCAGAACAACCCGCCACATGACAAACCAGAATTCTCATGGCAGAATTTACATTATGTGCCCTGCAAACATTTACAAAGGTACATGAAAGAAGAAAACTCAGGAGAATCTCATAAAGGGATAACTAAAACCTGAGTTGGATAAGGAAGAAGGCAGCCAGAGAATGACAAGAATGGGAGGAATCCTAAGATGGGAAAGAAGGAAACATTTACTTTAATTTTTCCCATGTTCCTCCTCTACACAATTTAGCTGTTTGGTTTTATTGGTACATTGTGATTTTTATGAGAAAAATATATTTATTCTACTAACAAAAATTCTGCCAACCTGTGAATTGTTATAGGTGATTTGATAAACAGTGTTTTCATTGTTGGTAAATACTTCATTTTGTGGAATACTTTTTTAAGAAAAAAATGAATCAAATGTTTCCACTATCATTAATCACATTGTAAGTTACAAGAGGAGTACAGTTTAAAGTGAATCTGGAGTTATGGTGTGTGGTCTCTGTCTTCCTGCCAATTCCCTATCATGTAGAGCAAAAATATTAGTTCAGTGATAATTTTTTTCTATCAAATAAAACATGGCTATTCAATTCTAAAATCCATTTTCTGCAATGTGTGTTCTTTTTGGGGAAAAATTATTTATATTTCCACAAATCTCTTTTTGTATTTTTTTTTATACTTACATATAGTTCCTTTTGACATTTTTTTTCTTCATTACAGACTTAAGCAATACCCACAGGAAGCAGGAAGAGAAAAATTAAAAATGTGTTATTCTTGAAATAATTATTTATAAGTAAACATATTTAATGTGCCAAAAATGTTTCTTGATGTTAACTGGTCTTAGATGTTGTTTTCTTTTTTCTTAAATTTGATTCACATCCTAAATTCACTTAGGCTCTTTGTGGTATCTACATGTAGGAGCTTGGCACTACACACTTCATATGTAAGACAGCTTTTAAAGCAGTTGGTTGTGTTATTTCATTTATTTTCCTTTAATTCCAGTATTAAAATAATTCTTTCTTGATTTCTTCTTTGAATATATATATTTCCCCCCCAGGGAAAGCATACCAGTAGTTATCCAATATCAAATGGTCAGCCATGTAACTATATATAGAATCATTATACAGATGATTCAGGTTGTACTTAACAACATAGGAATATATATATGAAAATGAAATGAGGTCATCAGGTTTGCTTGCAATCGTGTTTACTTTCATGAACCACTTATGTCATTTTCTAATGGAGATTTTTAGTAATAACCAAAGTAATTTTACATATTTCTATCTACTCATAAGAAGAGTTATGAAAAACAAGTTAAGATAAGATTTCTGACATATTTTGAAGTCAGTAATTAGACACAATTTACTTTTAAGCAGCTCATTAGATGGGTTTCTTTCACCTCTTTTCCACCTACTATGGTCATATGTCTGAACTGATTTACTTAATTTGAGTAAGAACCTAGTAAAATGTGAAAATGCACTCTACCTATTTCACACAGAGAACTAAAACTTTTTTCAAGTAATTTACAGCAAAATATAATACAATTCAATAAAATGCAGTGCATTAAATACATTATATAGTAGACATAATTTTTGGACTTTTTTATCATTTAGCTTTATTAAAATTTAAGTTTATTGGTTTGACAATACTCAATGATTTCCTAGACTTTAAAGGAATTTTATTTTTATAACTTTTGCTGGTTGCAAGTAAACATTTATTCAAATAAATTTTCTAAAGTGAGATTAGTGGCATTCTATAGAGCTATAAATAATATCTTTTAATTTTTCATATTAGATTTATTTATATAGCACATAAAATGAAACATGAGAGTTCTATTTTAAATAATTATGAAGAATAGAATTTGAATATCATTTTATTGGATATTTTATTTGCTTACATTTCAAATTATCCCCTTTTGCAGTTTCCCTTCATATCCTCCCTATCCCATCTCCCCTCCCCCTGCTTCTTTGAGGATGATCCCACTCCCATCTCATCGCCTTGGCATTCCCCTATACTGGGGCATTAGGCCTTCACAGGACCAAGGGCCTCACTTCCCAATGATGCCAGATAAGACCATCCTCTGCTACATATGTACCTGGAGCCATGGGACCCTCCATGTGTACTCTCTAGTTGGTGGTTTATTTCTTGGGAGCTCTGGGGAGTCTGGTTGGTTGATATTGTTGTTCTTCTCATAGGTTGCAGACCCTTCCTATGGGTTGCGAAACCACCATTGACTAAGGCTTATCTTCAATACTGACAAAAAGAACAGAAAGCCCACATATGTGTGGAAGCTGAGCTACTCCATGATAACTTGGTCAGGGAAGAAAGAAAGAAAAAAAATTAAAGATGTTTTAGAATTTTTCTAAAATGAGGATACAACATACTTAAACTTATGGGAAAAAAATGAAAGCAGTGCTAAAATGAGAACTCATAACTCTGAGTGCCTCCACAAAGAAATTGGAGAGAGCATACACTAGCAACTTAACAGCACATCTGAAAGCTTTAAAACAAAAGTAAGCAAATACACTAAAGAGGAGTAGACAGCAGGAAATAATCAAACTCAGGGTTGAAATCAACCAAGTCGCTATACAAAAAAAATCAACACTAGGAGCTGTTTTTTTTTTGTTTTGTTTTGTTTTTTTGTTTTGTTTTTTTTTTTTTGTTTTTGAGAAAATCAAGACTAAAGATAAACTCTTAGCCAAACTAACTAGAGGACACAAGAACAAAATCCAAGTTATCCAAAAGCAGAGATGGAGAGTCATAACAACAGAAACTGAAGACATTCAAAAATCATCAGATTCTACTTCAAAAGCCTATTCTCAACAAAACTGGAAAAATCTAGATGAAATGGAAGATTTCTAGACAGATACAAGATGCATAAGTTGTCAGGACCAGATAAATAATCTATATTGTACCTATAACCCATATGCAGTACAGAGGGTTAGGAATTTGAACATAGGTATGTAGCAATGGGGAATGGGGAACTGGTAGATAGCCCTTGAGCTAATTATATTTGATGTTAATTCCATTCTCCTTGTAAGTGGCTGTGAACAAGGAATGAGTCAGCACTCAGGTGATTTTCTGTAAACCTGCTTACCACCTAATTTGTAAAATAAAGGAGAGTTGATGTTTGGGCAGATAAAAGGGAAGGTGAAGCTGGTGAGAGAGAAAAGAAGAAGGAGAAAATGGAAGAGGGAGAGGACACAGAGGAGGAGGAGGAG
>NC_034591.1:80833099-80840608 GCF_900095145.1 Mus pahari
AAAAAAAAAAAAAAAAGACCTCCCAGACCTCAGCTTTCAGTCATCTTTATCTTATCTTCTGGCCCTGTCACTGAAGAATGGATGACCTGCTGGGTCAGATCAGTGACCATCACTATTATATGTGTGTTAAATACTTACTTTATATGTACTAAGTCACAAATAATATATATTTTTGTGTCTGTGAAATATAATAAAAATTACATTATCTTAAAAAAAAAAGAAAGAAACTGCAAGTTCTAAGGTGTCTCATAAGATGGGAAAGACGAAGACGGTAGTGTAGCGGTAGTGTAGTGGTAGATCTGCCCAATCTAGGCACACAGCATGTATTAATAGTAATTGTTGTGTTTTCATTGCTGGGGCATAATTGGGTTGGAGAGATTTACCGCAACAGGTATGTAGCAGTGGGGGATGGGGAACTGGTGGTACCCACTATAAAATCCCAGCTGCCAGGGACCCAAGAAGTTTCCAGAACCCAACAGGGATAACATTAGTCTAAATACACAACAAAAGGGAAAGAGAACCTGTAGAGACCAGATATACTGGGTAGGCAAAACACCTCGTTGAGAGATGTGGCCACTTATCCATTTCAAAAATATTAATGCAGGGACAAAGAGTGAAGCAGAGATTCAAGTAAAGATTATCCAGAGATTGCCCCACCTAGGGACCCTTCTCATCTGCAGACACCAATTCAGACACTATTGCTGATACCAAGAAGTACTTGCTGACAGGAGCCTGGTATAGCTGTTTCCTGACAGGCTCTTCCAGAGCCTGACCAAGACACATGTGGATGCTCACAGTCCACCATCTAACTGAGCATGGGGTTCTAACAGAGGAGTTAGGGGAAGGACTGAAAGAGCTGAAGGGGTTTGAAAGCCCATTGGAAAAACAACTATATCAACCAACCTGAAGCCCAAGTCTCCCAGGGACTAAACCACCAACCAAAGAGTACACATGGAGAGACCCATGGCTCCAGCTGCATATGTAGCAGAGGATGGCCTTATCTTGCATCACTGGGAGGGAAGCCCCTTGGTCACATGTAGGCTGCATGAGTCAGTATGGCAGAATGCTAGGGCAGTGAAGGAGGAGTGGGTAGGTGGGTAGGCAAGTCCCTCATAGAAGCACAAGAGGGGGGGAAGGAATATGGGTTTTGTGAAGGGGGAACTGTAAAGGGGAATAACACTTGAAATGTAAAATAATAACAATAATAATAATAATAATAATAATAATAATAATAATAATAATAAACAATAAGAAATGAAAAGAAGTCTCCCAAGCAAAAAAATTCCAGGACCAGGTGGTTTTAATGCAGAATTCCATCAGACCTTCAAGCAAGACCTAGTACCAATACTTCTCAAACTATTTCTCAAAACATTAACAGAAGGAACACTACACAATTCATTCTATGAAGCAACAGTTATGCTGATACCTAAACCACAAAAAAAGACTCAACAAAGAAAGAGAAATTCAGACTAATTTCTCTTAAGAATCTTGATGCATCAATATTCAATAAAATTCTCCAAATCCAAACTGGAGAACAGATCATTCACCATGATCAAGTAGGCTTCATCCCAGGGATGTAGGGATGGTTCAATATATGAAAATCCAAAAACATAATCCAATATAAAAAAAAAACTAAAAAAAAACCCATATAATCATCTAATTAGATTCTGAAAAAAGACTTTGGCAAAATACTGCACCATTCATCTTAAGAGTATTGGAGAGATCAGGAATTCAAGGTCCTTACCTTTTCATAATAAAAATAAGATACAGCAAATCAATAGCCAACATCAAACTAAATGGAGAGAAACTTGAAGCAATCCCACGAAAATCAGGGACTAGACAAGGCTGCCCACTCTCTCCCTATCTATTCAATATAGCACCTGAAGTTCTAGCCAGAGCAATTAGGCTACAATAGGAGATCAAAGGGGTACAAATTGGAAGGGAGAAAGTCAAGATATCACTATTTGGAGATGATATGTTAAAATACATAAGTGACCCCAAAAATTCCACCAGAACTCCTGCAGCTGATAAACAACTTCAGCTAAGTGTCTAGATATAAAATTAACTTTAATCAGTGTCCTTTCTCTACACAAAGGATAAACAGGCTGAGAAAGAAATTAGGGAAACAACACCCTTCACAATAGTCACAAATAACATACAATATCTTGGTGTGACTCTAATATAGCAAGTGAAAGATCTGTATGACAAGAACTTCAAGTCTCTTAAAAAAAAAAAAAAAAAAAAGCCTAAACCGAAAGAAACCAAAGAAAAGCTCAAATGATGGAAAGATCTCCCATGCTCATGAATCAGCAGGAATAACAGAAAACAATGACCATTTTACCAAAAGCATTCTACGGATTCAATGCAATCCCCATCAAAATTACATTTCAATTCTTCAAAGAGATTTGTGAAGGATTAATTCTCAAATTCATCTGGAGTAACAAAAATTCAGCGCAGTGAAACTATTCTTAACAACAGAAGAACTTCTTCAGAAACCGTCATCCCTAACCTCAAGCTGTACTACAGAGGAGCAACAGTAATAAAAAATTACATGGTATTGGTACAGAGATAGGCAAGTAGATCAGTGTAATAGAATTGAAGACCCAGAAATAAATTCACACAGCTATGGTCACTTAATCTTTGACAGTGAAGCCAAACCATCTCCTGGAATAAAAAGGAAAGGGATTCACAGTTAAGGCAGGCAACAGGCTCAAGGACAGCCTCTGATCCAACGGCTGGGGAACTTCTATGAAGACCAAGTTGCTTGTAGGACTAATATTGGGTTGTAAAGTGAGTAAATAAATTCATTTAAAAAAAAGAATATGGGCTACTTTATTTCTTCTGGGTTTTTTTTTTTTTTTGATCCAAAAAAAAGATTGTAAAATCAAAATTAGTTCATCTTCATAAGACACATTTAAGATAGACTTTCTTATATTATTTAATCAGGGAAAATTTTATAATAAATACCTATTTGCCACTTGAAAATTTAGTGTCAAACCCTCACAAAATCGTCTTGAATTTAATTCTAGTTCAAAACTAGATTTTCAGCTATTGTTAAATTTTTGTGCCAATTACATATTTCCTATTTCTCCTGGAACAAAATTCCTTAAACTCGTTCTATAAAATTATACTTTCACTAATAAATTTATTTCACATTATTGTCATTTTTTACTAAAGTGTTTGTGACCTTTGTTGTACGATTCTAATACTATAATTTTTTTATTTTTTATTTTTTACTTTTTTGTTATTGGATATATTATTTATTTATATTTCAAATGATATCCCATTCTCTGGTTTCCCCTCCTGAAAACTCCCATTCCATCCTCCCTCCCCCTGCTTCTATGAGGGTGCTCACCTACCCATACACCCACTCCCACTTCCTCACCCTGGCATTCCCCTACACAGGGTTATTTAGCCTTCATGGGGCCAAGGGCCTCTCCTCCCATTGAAGCCCGACAAAGCCACCCTCTGTTATATATGCAGCTGGAGCCATGGTACCTTCCACATATAATCTTTGGTTGGTGGTTTAGTTCCAGGGAGCTCTGGGGGGTCTGGTTGGTTGATATTGTTACTCTTATGGGTCTCAAATACCTTCAGCTCCTTAGTGCTTTCTCTAATGCCTCCATTGGGGACCCCATGCTCAGTCCAATGGTTGGCGGTGAGTATCCACCACTGTATTTGTCAGGCACTGGCAGAGCCTGTCAGGAGACAGCTATATAAGCCTCCTGTCAGCAAACACTTGTTGGCATCCACAGTAGTGTCTGGATTTGGTGTCACTATTTTGGATGAATCCCAAAATGGGGCAGTCTCTGGCTGGCTGTTCCTTCAGTCTCCGTTCCACACTTTGTCTCTGTATTTCCTCCCATTAGTATTTGTTCCCCTTGTAAGAAGGACAGAAGCATCCACATTTGGTCTTCCTTCTTTTTGAGCTTCATGTGGTCTGAGAATTTTATCTTGTGTATTCTGAGCGTTTAGGCTAATATCTACTTATCAATAAGTGCATACCATGTGTGTTATTTTGTGACTGAATTACCTCACTCAGAATGATATTTTCTAGTTCTATCCATTGGCCCAAATTTCATGAAGTCAATGTTTTTAATAGCTGAGTAGCACTCCATTGTGCAAATGTACCATATTTTCTGTCTTATTCATTATTATTTGTAATTCCTCCATCCTAATTACTAGTTTGTCCAAGCACTTGTAATATTTTCAATTTAGTTGTTTTTAAAATCTTTATTCTTTTACACTTTTGGACATTCAGTTGTTGTTAGTAATATAAGTTATTGCATTTGTAAATGGAAGCATAAAATGATAGTTGAGTAGTGTCTAAGAGAAACCCTCATTGTTAGTGGCCTCAGACAGCAATTCCATTATTCTTTATATTATCATATCAACATTTCACTGTGCCTTTCTAAATGTAAACCTCAAAGCTTTTCATGTCACTGAACTCCCAGGTCTGAACCTTTCATGTTTTATCTTTCATGTGACACTTTCTGAGGGAATTAGGCGGCAAATCACCAATTATGTTCTTTTATCATGCCTATCATAAGAACTAAGGTTGATAATCTGGCATACCCAAGGCTATGTGACCTACCATTCCTGCTTTTAAAGGCCCCACTGCACCTTCTTGTCTCTAATGTTCACACACTGAGATGGATTTAGCATGACTTCAGCATCATGATACCTAACAACTATAATCATCCCGGAGTCACAACAGCCTATTTTCTCACACATTTTTCTTGCTAAATTTATGAGGACTACAGAAGTCTTCAAACTGCAGCCAAGTACTGTCAACACCAGAAACATATCTGAAATCTTTGACACTGGGCTCATACAGACCAGATAAAGTGGAGTGTAGAGTAAGTTATATTTGTCTAAGTTGCTGTGTATGTCTCAACCCTCTGAGCATTCTGAGGAGTTATTGGTTTTACCTCCTTTGTTTACTATGCCCATGTCCCTGACAAATGTTTTCTGTCCAGTTCCGGATAAGTTTGCTTCGGTTTGGTTTCTATCATTTTGTATGTGTAGTGGTAAGCTCTTCAGAACATTAATTCAGAACACATGGAATCTATATGGTATGTTTTATCCAATATCTTTTGAAACAATGCTTAGAAACCTCAAAATTATTTTAAACCAAACACAACAGCCTTGCTTTATTTTATAACACAGAATAATATTTGAAAAAGATATATTGATAATCTGTACAACTAGATACCTAACCTGGATCTGAGTTAAAAATGAAATTATTTTGCAAGTGCATATTCCTTATACATTTATGCATATTTTTATTTTAAGAGCTCATTGGATTAAAGCAAAATTAGGGGAATAATGTTTTCTACATAATTTTATTTCCATTTCGGTACTGTACATGTGAACTTTTTGTCCTTATGTTGTAATATTAGTGAAAAGAACTCACTTTATACAGTATAGAAATTAAAAACTATAATGGAAATAGCAATATATACATATATGCTTAGAGTTGTAAATGTAAATTTGCATATACATATACATACATGTGCACATGCACATTCAGATTCACATGTACACACATACACATACATATATACCATATGCATATGAATATACATATACAAACATACACACACATATATAGGCTTTAAAATGTACAAATAGTGAATCTAAAATATTTTATTTTTCCAATGCCAATATATAAAATCATAGTATGATTTCAGATTCATCAGATGAATTTAACATAAATTTCATATTTTATCAGACCAAGTCATACAGATAGTTATGTAATATTATTTCCTTCTATGTATACCCACATCTTCACTACTTGTCCTATAAAAGGCACAATCAACAGTAATTGATAGCAATAATAAGGAGGAAATTTCTGGTATTTCTACAATATATTTTTTACTATTTTTGAGTAGAGTTAAAGATTTTACTGCAGTGTTTCACTACATGCCTATGCCTCTGTGCCAATCACATTCCATGATTTTATCATTCCCTCTAGTGTTTTATTTAATCTTAGCTACTTTATTATCATGACTTTTAAGTAAACAAAATGCACCGCTAATATTGCTAGTAAGAGGTCAGACTAAGTGATTGATCTAGAAGTTAAATGAGAGGTGAGTGCTCACAATGAAGGTGGGAAATTTATATGGTTTCTACTGGTAAGTCCAGGCATGGCCCTTCCTGCAAGAGCTATAGTTGTGAAAAACAAGAGCAAAGGACCATCTTCAATGAAGGCAAGGAGGCAAACCAAACTTCTGACTGGACTTGTTCCATATGTAAAGAAGGTTACAATGTCTGGTTCTATAATCAAAATGTGCCTCCTAGCACTGTGACTCCTATAACTCACTCAGAATGTTTACACATTTCTGACTTTACTGTTCCTTCTGTATGAAATTAAACCATGGAAGAACTTAGTTATTGCACAATGTAAAAGTGCTGTATGTTTGAAGTCCTGATGGGACAGGAGTTGAAGAAACTCCAGTCAGCTTATTTGAGGACCAAAATCACTTTCAAGAACAAATCCATGATACATAAGAATCATCTCTCTTCTAGAAACTGCTGCCTTAAAATGTTTTCATTCTTTTTTTTAATCTGATTTATTTTTTTATCTTTTTTTTTATTAGATAATTTCTTTAATTATATTTCAAATGTTATCCCCTTTCCTAGTTTCCCCTCCGAAAACCCTCTATCTCTACCCGTCTTCCCCTGCTCACCAACCCATCCACTCCTGATTCCTGGCCCTAGCATATAACCTTCACAGGCTCAATGGCCTCTCCTCCCATTGATGTCAGACAAGGCCATCCTCTGCTATATATGTAGCTAGAGCCATGGTCCCACCATGTGTTTTCTTTGGTTGGTGGTTTACTCCCAAGGAGCTCTGGAGATACTGGTTAGTTCACATTGTTGTTCCTCCTATGGGGCTGCAAACTCCATCAGCTCCTTGGGTATTTATTCTAGCTCCTTCATTGGGAACCCTGTGTTCTGTCCAATGTATGGCTGTGAGCATCCACTTCTGTATTAGTCAGGCACTGGCTGAGCCTCTGAGGAGACAGCTTTATCAGGCTCCTGTCAGCAAGTTCTTGTTGGCATCCAGAATAGTGTGTGATTTTGGTGGTGTTTATGGGTTGGATCCCCAAATGGGGCAGACTCTGGATAGTCATTCCTTCAGTCTCTGCTTCATACTGTGTCTCTGTAACTCCTTCCATAGGTACTTTGTTCCCCCTTCTAAGAAGGACCAAAGTATCCACACTTTGGACTTCCTTCTTGAGTTTCATGGAATTTACAAATTGTATCTTGGGTATTCTGAGCTTCTGGGATAATATTCACTTATCAGTGAGTGCATACCATGTGTGTTCTTTTGTGATTGTGTTACCTCACTTAGGATGATATCCTTCAGATCCAGCCATTTGTCTAAGAATTTAATAAATTCATTGTTTTTAGTCACTGTGTAGTACTCCATTGTGTAAATGTATCACATTTTCTGTATCCATTCCTCTGTTGAGGAACATCTGGGTTCTTTCCAGCTTCTGG